>NW_006399807.1:2509522-2515852 GCF_000299155.1 Elephantulus edwardii
ATGGCAATGAGAAAAGAAGAGAGAATTGAAGAAAAAGGTGACACAGAACTTTGAATGCCTAATTTTTTTTTTCTTTTTTATTAATTTTAATTAAAGTTACAGATGAATGCCTAATTTTTAAAAATAGAAAACAAAATTGAATAAATAGATATAATCCATAGAGAGTTATACTGATAATCCAAAGGCTGAGGGTCTCTGAAAGTTTGAATTCATCAGTATTTCTGAGGGGAAAAGATGAGTAGTCTCTCATTAAGATTTACAGTCGCAGAAGCCAGTGGAGTCAGAACTAATGTGTCAGCAACGAGCTTGAGTATTTTTGAGCTTGTTTAAATATTAATTAACTCCCTAATATCATTTCTCTACAATACTTTTCAAATCTTGAGTAGAAACTAACCCTTCAGGTAACTTTGTAGTTAAATACAAATCAAATAGGCTTAAAATAGAATGAATTTCATCTGTAAGTATTGTTCTCCTTTAAAAAGTCACTTTTATGAGATTAAACAGTCAACAATTGCCTTCAAATAAAGCTGGAAGCCAATTTGCTGGTAACTAACAGTATTACTGCTAACTTTATTACTATTTGTCAGACAGTAGACTGAAACCTTGCCCTGTCCTAGACCATCTTTATGATCTCTGCCATGCCCAAGCCCATTGTGGGAATCATTATGTCAATCTCTCACAGAGGATCTTCCCCTCTTTCACTTACCCTGTGATTTTTCACAGCGTGGTATTTTTTGCCAGGTTTGGGTGCCTCTAACAGCATTCTCAAAGTATATGAAACTTTACCAACCTTTTATCCATGGGGCACGCTGGCTATACTTGCTTCAGGACAGATTTATTTGTTCTTTTGGTAGCCCATAGCATAGTCAGTACTTTTTGTCAATATGACAATTCAAAGGTAGTAATTTTTCTTCAGTTATCCTTATTTATCATTCAACTATCACATGCAGAGGGAACAACAATTAAAAATAGTATGGATTGAGGCAGCCACACTAGTCTTTAAACTGATATGCTTAAAAAGAAATCTCTTAATGTTGTTGTTGCTGTTAAGTGCCATCGAGTAATAGATGACTCATAGTGATCCAATGAACAAAAGACCTGAACACTTGTATAACTTTCATCATTTCTCTAAGTTCATAGGGTTTCCAGAGGCAAGCTATTTCAGAAGTGGATGCTACTCCATTTTCCAGGCTTGTTTTAATTGGGGAGCTCCACCAAACACTGTCCACTATGGGTAACCATTCTCACATGTGACACATCAGTGTCACAGTGTTCAGCAAACCATGAGTTACTTCTGTACAGCAAATGAACAGACAAGCGCTATGCCATTTAGAAGAATGCTTGACCAAAAACAATAAAAACCAGGCCTGAGGGCCGCGGATTAGAATCACCCACCTTTGGCTTGCTAGTATGAATTTCTGTCCACTAGGACAAGTGAGCTCTCTCTATGCAGCAAAAGTAGTATGAGCTATACAGAATAAAGAGGATAAACTATATGTTCTCCATAATCACAGCGTTATAATTATAAAAAAAAGAAAATTCAGAAAGAGAACACAGAATCCTACAGTCACTAAATAGTTTAGAATTTTTGTACCTTTAAAATGTTTCCATTTTCTTTCCCCTTGGAGAAGAGTGTATGGCCTTTCTCTTTGTTGCCTACATCTACCTCTCAAGATTTTTCTCAACTCTCAAGGGAGTTTTGTTGGATTTTTTCCCCCCAAGGGCGTTTTCCTGGTATCTTTAGGGAGATGTGCTCCTAAGCCAAAGGTAGTGCCTCTCTGGCAGTTCAAATTCAACCACAGCTCAGAATGACAAAGATGAACAATCTCCTCCTTTGCTGCTAAAAGCCTCCAAAAACCTGCCAGAGGTTCAGTTATGAGTTCCTTCTGAATCACCAGCAGTAACAGTCTTTGAGGAGAGCTCCAGTGGCCTAGCCAGTAGTGAATTGCATGCTACTAACCCAAAGGCTTTGTCTCTCAGGTGGTCCAAATAGCCCCTCTCACAACATAATGTGTATTCACCCATTTACCCATTGAGTCCTAAAAATAACTTGTATCATTGTGCAAGCAGCCTTGTCCAGAACCCTCTTTCCCCAATAATAACTTAGAGACATTAACTTATTTAAAAGCTTCATAAAACTTCCATCTCATTTGTAAATCTCTCTTTTCCTTTATAAACACTGCTAGAGAATTTTAGCAGAGCCTGGGTTGCACAGTGGCTAAAGCAGGTGGCTGTTAATCTCAAGTGTGATGCTTTGAACCTACCAGTTGCACCTGGGAGAATGATGAGTGAGTCTTCACCCATAAAGAATTACAGCCTGGGGAACGCTAGGGGACAGTTCAAATATATTCCATGGAGGGTCTATGAGTTGGATAGACTCCATGACAGTAAGACAAGGTCTTTGTTCCTGGTTTTCATTAGAATAATTGTATTAGTGTTATCTGACTATGTAAGCCTATTTTAAAATCCAAGACATTAATAGCTATTACATTTGCATTATTTCATATTCTGAAATTCCAGGCATAGTATTTTTTGTATCACATTTTTTGTTGTTGTTTTGTGCTGTTGAGTCGATTGTGACGCATAGCAATCCTATGTACAACTCTGAAATCTGCTCTATCCTTGGCTACCCTTATTGTCTCTGACAAACCTACCACCATTACCCTAGTCACTGAACCAATCCATCTCCTTAAGGGTCTTTCTCTCCTGTGTTGTTCCTCCACCCTCCTAAACATGTCTTTCTCCAAGGACTGGTCCGTCCTTGCAACATGCCCAAAGTATGCTAAACGAAGCTTCAGAATCCTTGCCTCTAAAGAGCAGCCTGGTTTCACCCACTCAAGGATGATCCTGTTTGTTCTCCTAGGAGTTCATGGTATATTTAATACTCTTTCCCAGCAACATAGCTCAAAGGCATCAATTCTCTTTCTATCATCCCTAGTCATTGTCCAGCTTTCTGATATATAGCAAGTAACTGGGAAGACTATGGGCTGGATCATACACACCTTAGTCTACAGAATGATGCTGTTGTTCTTCAGTAATATGAAGAGGTCCCTGACAGCAGACTTTCTGAACTCATCTTTTTATTTCCTGTCTGCTAGTACCTAAAGTGTTGATTGTGGAGCCAAGCAAACTGAAGCTGTTAACAATCTCAATCTTTGCATCACAGTAGAGATAGGAAAAGTAAACCCTAGATATATTACTTATCACCTGTGTGAAATTAGGTATATTTTTTTAGTTATTAGAATCTCTTATTCTTTATCCAGAAAATGATTTTAATAATCAAGTAATTGTTGTGAGAATTAGCCATGAAAATGCACGCAGAGCACTTGAAACAACCCTTGGCCAATTCTGCAAGCCAGCCAGTAATACTTTAAATAGATGTTGATTTCGGTACTGTTATTGTTGTTGTCAGGTGCCAGAGTCCACTATAACTATGAACAACAGATCCAACCTGTGCCTAGTCCTGAACCAGCCATGCTTACAATATAATGAACGATAGTTCTGAACCTTGCCCTGTCTTTCATCCTTCTCATGATATATACGATCTCACTGCTATAATCACTGTGCCAATTCATCCAGTTAAGGTTCTGCCTCTCTTTCTCTGAACTTCCTCAGCAGGATGCCTCTTCCAAGGACAGTATGATCAGAGTATGTGAGATGAAGCTTGCTCTAAAGAACAGCTTGGTTGCAATTCCTTCAAGACAGAATAGTTTGTTCTTTTGACAGTCCAAAGGATATTTAGTATTCTTCTCCAATGCCATAATTCAAAGGCTTCAATTCTTTTTCTGGCATCTTTACTCATTGTCCAACTTTCAGATACACAGGAAACAACTGTAAATACCCTGTATTTCTTTACTGGCTGCTACCACCATGGGTGTTGATGTAGATAAGAAAGAAAAGAAGGAAGGAAGGAAGGAAGGAAGGAAGGAAGGAAGGAAGGAAGGGAGGGAGGGAGGGAGGGAGGGAGGGAGGGAGAAAGAAAGAAGGAAAGAAAGAGAGAGAGAGAGAGAGAGAGAGAGAGAGAGAAAGAGTTAACAACTTCAATTTTCCCCCGTCTATCATGATGCTGCCTATCAGTCCAGTGGTGAGAATTTTTGTTTTCTTTATGTTGAGATGAAATCCATATTGAAAGTTGTAGTCTTCAATCTTCTACAAATATTTCATGTCCTCTTTATTTTGAGGAAGCAAAGTTGTATCATCTGCATAACATGAGTTGTTAATGAGTCCTCCTCCAATCCTGATGCCATATTCTTAACATAGTTCAGCTTCTAGAATAATTTGTTCAGCATATAGATTGGATAGGTATGGGAAAAGTATACACAGCTTTCCTGATTTTAAACCATGCACTATTCCCTTGTTCTGTTCAGACAATAGCATCTTAGCCTAGTCACAGGCTTCACATCAGCTTAATTAAGTGTTCTGGAATTTCAGTTCTTCTCAATGTTAGCCATAATTCATTATTATCCACACAAATGCCTTTGTATAATCAATAAAACACAAATAAATGTATTTCTGATATTATGTTTTCACTCAACATTCATCTGACATCTATAATGGTATACTTCATGCCATGGCCTTTTCTAATAATGTATTGAATTTCTGGCAGTTCTCTGTCAGTGTACTATTCCAGTCATTATTTTAGCAGTCTACAACAATATTTTACTTGCACATCCTATCAATGATATTTTTTTATAATTTCCACATTCTTTTGGGGAAGGGGAATAAATATTAATTTCTTAAAGCGAGATGGCCAACCAGCTTTCTTCCAAATTTCTTGGCATAGACTAATGAGTATGTCCAGGCCTGCATAAATTCGTTGAAATATGTCAAATGATATTCTATCAAATCTTAGGGCTTTATTTTTTGCCAATGCCTTCAGTGCAGCTTGAATTCCTTTTTTCATTATTATTTGTTCTTGATCATATGCTTCTTTCTGAAACGGTTCAGTGTTAACCAACACTTTTTGCTGCACTAACTCTGTATATTCTTTCCATTTTCTTTTCCAAAATATAGTAAGTGACTACCTAGGCAGTATTTTAAAAATGTTTAATGGGTCAATGTGAGTTCTTTTCAACCCTAGCAATTTTGTGAGCTTTCAGGATTCTTCCTAATTTTTTAATATGGTATCATTCCCACTCAGACCATGTCTTCTTAACTATATTATCTGTCACATGAAGTGGGTGACCTTCAGTTTTAAATCAACTTAGTGTGTCATAGTAACTATTACAATTGACTACAAGACAAACAAAGCCCCTAGGTGGTGCAAACAACTTATGTTCAACTACTATCTTAAAAGTCCGGTGGTTTGGAACCACTCAGCAGTACTGTGGAAGATAAGTCAGGTGATCTGTTTCTATTAAGATTGCTTGTTGTCATTGTTAGGTGTTGTGGAGTCAAGTACAACTCATAGTGACCCTATGAAAACAGATTTGAATCCTGTTCTGTGCCATATTCATGGTCATATTGCTGCAGTCAGTGCTTCAATCCATCTGGTTGAGGCTTTTCAGCTCTCTCACTAAACCTTCCACCTTTTCAAATATAATATCCCTCTTCAAGAGACATAAACCCTCCTAACAACCTTCCCAAAATATGTGGGACAAAGCTTTGCCATTTTTGCCTCCAAGAAGGACTCTGGCTGTACCTTATCCCCAGACATATCTGTTCTTTTGGACTGTTTATGGGATATTCAGTACTGTTCTTCAACACCATAGTTCACAAATATCAGTTCTCCTTCTGTCACAGCCAAGAAAACCCACAGAGCAGTTCTACTCTGTAACACACAATGGAAACACTGTGAGTTGAAATCAATTCAATAACCTAGGCTCAGGAACTCACTGTTCCAGAGGAGGGAAGAACAGCTCTGCTTGCCTGAGTTTCTCTCAGTTCCTTTGATTCAAGGGGAAACACATTTTGATAGGGGAGAGAGAATTATCAGCCTTCTTGGGCAGGCAATTGGTGCAGCTCGGTGGGGTCCAAAGTGTCAGCAGCTCAAATACTGGCTCTGGGAGGGGCCAGAGGTACCAAGGTGGTTTTAAGAAGCAAATGGCTTCACTTGTGTTATTGGTGCTCCTGGCACAGGACAACAGGGTGGCAGTGGGGCAGTCTCCATGTGATAGAGAAGGCTCTCTTGATTCTGACCCATGCAGTATTCCCTTCCTCTGTTTGTACAACAGCTTTCTGGTTAGGTATAGGTTTCACATGAGGACAGTCAAGTGTTCTGGATTTCTGTTTTTCTCGATGTTAGCCACAAATATATCTTGTAAAAAAATTCTTTATAATATCACAAATACTTTACTACTCCTGAGGATGGATAGGAACTAATTTTTATAC
>NW_006399807.1:2515952-2558674 GCF_000299155.1 Elephantulus edwardii
TAATTTTTGTGTGAGTGTACCGTCAAATCAGATCTGACTGGTACAGGAGGAGATTGTCCCTCCTTTTCCCGGCAGAGCATCTGGTGGATTCGAACCGTCTGCCTCTGGGATTGTAGTTGCAGCTCCTTGCCACTAGGCCACCAGAGCTCCCCTAATCTATATTTTTTATAAAAACAAAGAATCTGAAAATAAAAAGAAAGATTAAACACAATGTATTTGTCACAAGATACATTAAAAAAATTGTGAGCTAAACAATTCTATTCATCAAATTTCCTGAAATCACTTTCATTGAAGAATCTCAGCCCATGATTGATAATCAAGGATTTTGTTCATTCAATTAATATGTTATCTCTGTAATTTTAAACATATAATTCTCTCTTGATCTCACCTTCATCTCCTCCATAGCAAAAGAAGGATTTTGAAGTCTCTTCAATTTCTGAAAGTCTATACATTTATGAAACCAAGGAATCTAAGAATGAAAAGAGACAAACCTAACAGAGTTGTCTTAGCAGACAATCCCAAATACATGGACAAGAAAATGTTGCAGTTTAGCTTTCCTGGTCTCACTTTCTTCTCCCTATATTATATCTCCCATTGCAGAGAGTGACAGTGTTAGTGAGAGCAGAGATTAACCACTTCCTTTATTAGATCTGGATGAGGCCAGCAGGCCCCTGGAACATGAAGGGAGTCAGATCTGCCTTGGTTTTAATATAGTTAGAGAGGGTGACTGGACCTCTCTATTTTTAATGGACTGTATACCAGACCTAAGGATCAAAGAACTCTGTTGTTTATCTTTATTTTTTAAATTTAATCACTTCTGACACTCTACCAGGGTATTCTGGAGGCCCAGATGGAGTTCTGATTGTTGTTGGAAATGAGACAATAGAAAGTTCACCAGGCCTTAAATATGTCCTCTTATGAACCTAAGAGGGTTCAAGATCAGGGTGAACTTTGTCTAAAATGTTGTTTTTGGTAAGTGTTGTTAGTCAGTTACAACACATAGGTACATATAGGTACGTATGAACAATATTGAAAACTTTGCCCTATCCTGTGCCATCCTTACAATCTCCACCAAGCTTGGTTTTAAATTTACAGGTGAGGAACCTGAGTCTCAGAGAAACTCATTTCTTTGCCCTGTGCACTAACCAAATTGGGAAGCAGAATTTCCTCAAAATACTGAAAAAATAAGTTTTCTTTTTACTCCCACTGATGCTTCTATGGGAATCTTGGATGCTGATAACCCTTCCTTTTTTTTTTTCTTCTTTTTCTTTTTGATCATAACAAATTGAGAATGGTAAGAAAGAAACTGGAGAATGGACCACTTAAATTGATGAAGGAAGTATCTATTTCTGTAAGTCTGTTTTACCATGAGAGGTTGAGTGAGGAAACCTTGACCCTTGTAAAACAAAAATCAAAAAGTACAAGAGACACACTTTGTCTCCAGAGAGATATGTAAAGAGCTTAGAAATCATCTTATCTCACACGACACACAAAACCACAACTGAACAAAGGAAAAAATTATCAACTCTTCCTAAAACCAACAAAAGATTGAGATCTCAGGGCAAATCAATGCCCCCACAACTGGAGAGACTCTATTACTGTTATTATTTATTATTATTATTAGCCAGGAGACATTGAACGAGACAGTCATTCTCTCTGTATCTCAGTCTAAATCTTCAGCTATAAAAATGGAAAATAATAAATAAATTTACCATGATCTGCTGTTATTACAGACATATCTATGAAAGGATCATAAGTAAATACACTATAGAAAAAGAGTCAAAGATAGAGACAGAGATACACATACAGACAGAAAGAAAAATATGACTAGAAGAATATGACTCACAGAAAGAGAATAACTCATATATGAAGAATACATACATTTGGTATAATGGCCCTAAAAGATCTAAAGGGATCAACCCCATTTATTAATGTTGTATAATGTGCTTCCACAGCAAACATATAAGGAAATGAAGATAGGGTGGTGGTATAGTATTATACTAAGCAATTATAGATTTAAGATTAAATTATTTGTTCAAGGTCAGGCAGCTAGATATATACACAGCTATAGAACCCCAGTTTCCCTAAATCTCTTCTAAAGGAAAGTTACTGAAATCTAGCATGGTATGACTTACTAGATTGATTCAAGGATCAGCATTCAAGATTTAGACTAGGGAGAGAAAATTCCCTTTTCCTGCTTACCTCCCTACTTTAGAGATCTTGGCACAAAGACTCTGAAGAAAATAGAAAAATATTAGTGTTAGAAAAATGCCAGTTTCAGTTAAGCTCAGCTTAGTTGAGTAATTCAACATAACAAGACTGGTAGAAAGGGTAAGAAGGAATAACTTCTAAGATCTGTTCACATTTAAATTTATGATTCTTAAAACGTCATCCATAAAAGGCAAAAGAATTTAGACATGTAAAAATTATCAAAAAGTACTGCCCCAAGGCTTAGACATTAGAACAGAAGTTTTTCATAAATGTAAGAATTGATACATTTCCAAAGTTTCAGCAGACCTAAAGCGGCCAGTGCTTAAAAAAAGAGATATATACCATTTTGAGAAAGGTAGAAGGTCAACCAAAAAAAAAAAAAAAAAAGAAAGAAAGAAAGAAACCCTACAACCAAGAAAGAATAAAATACATGAATGAAATCTTCTAAGAATCAAATCCCTACACATATCAAAAAACTTCTCCACCAGGGTAAGAAGAAAAACCCCAGACTGAAAAAAAAAGTTGGCAATTACATATCTGATAAAGAATTTATATATAAAATTTATAGAATACTCCAGCAACTCGACAAGAAAAAGTTAAACAACCAAATCATAAAATGGGCACAGGATATTCACCAAATAAGGCATTTGGATAGCAAACACATGAAGAAATGTTCAAAATCACTAGCTATCAGAGAAATGCAAATCAAAACAACTTGGAGGTATCATCCTACTCCAATGATAAAAGCAAAATTCAAGAGGCTAGTAAACAGCAAATGCTGGCAAAGTTGTGGAGACATTGTAGCTCTTATTCACTGCTTGTGGGAATGTAAAAGAGAAGCCACTATCAAAGGTGGTCTGGCACTTTCTCAAAAAGTTGGAAATAGATATACCATTTGATCCAAAAATTCCACTGCTGGGAATATACCATAAAGAAACCAGAGCCATGTCTCAAACAGAGGTGTGCTCACCCATGTTTATTGCTGCACTATTCACAATAGCAAAGAGATGGAAGCAACCCAAGTGCCTATCAACAAATAGATAGATAGAAAAACAAACTAGGGTACCTTCACACAATGAAATACTTCACAGCACTGAAAAACAATTAACTCAAAAAACATTACACAACATGGGAACACGGAAAGCCAGGAAGGACATTATGCTGAGTGAAATATCTCAGTCACAAAAGGACAAATAGTGCATGACACCACTCTCACAGAATAGGACAGACATGAGAGGGTTGGGGAGAGAATAGGGAAAGAGTGGATAGCTAATGAACACACTGTGTTAAATCAGATGAGGGGAAGAACTTCCTGAATGGAATATATGATTAGGCATTATATGTATGACAAAAATCTGGAACAAGGGGTACATCACAGAGAGGGCTGTCTGAAAAGGAGAAAGGAGGGTGAAGAAAATGGGCAACGATGGAAAAAAATTATTACAAAAAAAAAGAAAGATCCTCAAGAAGATGGATTGACCCAATAACTTACCATAGGACATGTCAGTCCACCTGGTTAAGGGTCCTCTTCTCCTTTGCCGATCCTTCAAAGCATCATGTCCCTCTCCAAGGAATATCACCTCCTAGCAATATGCCCCATATGTGAAGTGAAGCCTCATTATCCTTGCCTCTAAAGAGCACTCTGGCTATACACTCTCTAAGGTATATCTGTTTACTCTCATGGCCATCCATGGGACATTCGTTGATCTTCTCAACACATAGCTCAGAGGCATCAATTCTTTTTATGTAAATCTTATTCATTGGCCAGGTCTCCGATGCATGGCAAGTGATTGGAAAAGACTATAGCCTGAATCAGACACACCTTAGTCCTCAAACTGACATCACTACTCCTCGATAATTTGAAGAGGTCCCTAAGTGCAGATTTTCCCATTGCAATGCAGCTCCTTATTTACTGACTACTGGTACAAGGGTGTTAATTGTAGATCCAGGCAAGATGAAGCTGCTTCAATCTCCTCTCCATCCATCATGACACTACCTATTGGTTCAGTGGTAAGAATCTTTGTTTTTTTGACATTGAGATACCATCCATACTTAAGGCTGCACTCCTTGATCTCCTGCAACAAGTGCTTCAAGTTCTAACTTTCAGCTAGCTAGGCTGTGTCATTTGCATAACGCAAGTTATTGATGAGTCTCCCTCCAAGCCTAATGTCACATTCCTCCTCATAGAATCCAGCTTCTTGGATAATTTGCTCAGCATATATATTTAATAAGTATGGAGAGAGAATTCAACCCTGCAGCACTCCCTTCCCAATTTTAAAGCATGCAGTGTTTCTCTGCTCTGTTCTCACAATAGCCTCATGGTTCAGATATTGCTCTCACATTATTACAATTATGTGCTCTGTGACTCCCATTCTTTTCAATGTCAGCCACAACTTGTTATGATTCACACAGTCAAATGCCTTTGCATAGACAACAAAGCATACATAGACATTCTTTTGATATTCTTTACTTTCAGCCAAGATCCATCTGACATCTGCAATGACATCCCTGATGCCATGGCCTCTTTTAAATCATGTTTGAACTTCTGGCATTTCACTATCCATGTACTTTTCTAGCCACTTTTGAATAATTTTCAACAGTATTTTGCCATGTGATATTAATTATATTGTTCCATAGTTTCCACATTTTGTTGGATCAACTTTCTTTGGAATGGGACCAAATATGGACCTCTTCCAATCCTCCAAATTTCCTGTTGTAGAATGGTGAGTGCATCCAAGACTGCATCTGTTAGTTGAAACAAGTCAGTTGATACCCCAGTTCCTGGGGCCTTATTTTTTGCTAATGTCTTCAATGCAGTTTCCACTCTCTCTTTAATTACCTTTGGTTCCTGTTCATATGGTACTTCAGGTGTGGGCTGGAAGCCTCTTGTTTAAGCAATCAGGACCTGGTGGGTGGGACTTTGTATTTAAACGTTTGTAGGGTCCTCTTTGAGAATCTCCAGCTTGGAGCAGCTGGATTTTGGAGGGTAAATTGTTTTGATTTACTAGAAAGGCAGATGTAAACAGATTCAGAGTTTTTTATTTTGTTAACAATCTAATGTTATAGAACTTACTAAATGACAGGTACCGTGGAAAAACTAGATGATACTTGTCCCTCTTTTTGAGAGTCTTAGGAACACAAGGGAAAATGAAATCTTGAAAGCTGTTTACTAATGTATTATATATTTTTCTTTTCCTCAAGTCATTTATGTTAAACAATGGAAACATACACCAGATGCACCCAAGTCTTTCTCATGTATATTAAATGTTACCTAATATAGTCCTTAAATTAATAAACTCATTTTCTGTGAAAACTACTGGTTTCTCAGTGATTTGGGGATATATCGAATAATTCTACATCAAATAGTAAAAGTTTCTCTCTTTCAAGGACTATGTAAGCACATCAGTGGTTTTTAAATTCCATCTCTTTAAGCCACAAAGAGGGGAATATAAAAAGAGAAAATTCAATACTCTAATAAGTGTTAAAATTTTAATAGATTTTTCCTCTAATGCTTTTTCCAAGCACAGTTTTATGTAATGTTTTTAATACTCTTAACTCATGTTCATTTTTATCAAGTTGATGGTGACTTACAGAAACCTTATAAGATAGAGCAGAACTGTTTTATAGGGTTTTCAAGCCTGTAAATCTCTATGAAAGAAAAATGTCATATCTTCCTTCCACAATTTTATACTTAACTTGAGTAAAATTCCATTTTATGCTTTATAGAACATCTTATAACATTCTGGTTGCTTGACAAATAGTTTTAAGAGTCTTCTTCTTGGGACTTGTATCATTTCTAATGGGATGAGTACTCACTCCACAATTCCAAAGATCATGGTTGTCAGTGGGACTGGACCTTCTTCCAGTGGCAGTGAAGAATAAACTCAGCCCTCTAGGGAATTTTGCTTAACCTAACGTGACTGACTGCAAATAGAAAAGGCCTCTACAGTCTCATAGTTCCCTGAGAACTTTGCAGTTATATTTTGTTGTTGCTGTCAAGTAAGGTCCAGCTCATAATTTTGCTGCATTGTGCTTAATGCTCTGAATATTTGTAAAATATTTTTTAAATTAAAAAAAGAATGTTCCAGAGGGTTGTTATTTAAAGAAAAAAATGCTGATTCCTTTGTGTCAAGGAATAGATATTTTTCTAGTAAAATAAAACAAAAAATACAAAACACATGTTCTTTTCCATAGCATTTGTCTCATAAAGACATTAGGATTTTGATTAGTGTGGGATATTTCACTATGAAATTCAAATAGCCACCTTGGTTTTCTAGTGAGAAAAAAACAGGGAAGTAGAATATACTCCATAAAAACCATCTCTTGCTCTTGTTGTGGTTAGCCATTATTGAGTAGTCTTACAATTGTTACTATGCCTGAGCTCATTATTGAAGCCACTATATCAATCCATGTCATTGAGAGCATCTTTTGTGCTGACCCTCTAAATGGGATGATATCTACCTCTAGAAATGTCCCGTCCTGATGATATGTCCAGTGTAAGTGAGAAGTGTTGTAAGAAGCTTCTAAGAAGTATTCTGGTTGTACTCTTAACACGACAGATTAAATCATTCTCCTGACAGGTCCTGGTGCATTCAATATTCTTTGCCATTACTAAAATGTGTTTCCATTCTTGTGCAGTCTTCCTTCTTCATTGTCCAACTCTGGCATGCATAGGAGGTGACTGAAAATATAATCACTTGGGTCAGGAACATCTTAGTCATCAAAATGAAATTTCTGCTTTTTAATACTTTAAAGAGATCTTTTGCAAAAATTTTTTTTCAATGTAATGCCATCTGACCCTTGACTACTGTTTCTATGGACACTGACTGACTTTTGATCAAAGAAGAATGAAATCCTTGACAGCTTCAATTTCTTCACTAATCATCAGGTATTTTGTTTATTGGCCTAGTTGTAAGGATTTGTATTTTCTTCATGAGATGTAGTTTATACTGAAGGGTACTAGTCTAATCTTCAATGCTTCAAGCACTTCAATTTCTATAAGTAAGATTGTATCACTTGCTTATTTCAGGTTATGAGTGAATTTTCCTCCAATCTTGATACTGCATTGTTCTTCATGTAGTCAAGCTTCTCACATTGTTTGTTCAGCATATAAATTAAATCAGTAAACTGAAAGAATACAATTTGTCATACCCCTTTTCTAATTATAAACCATGCATAGCTACTTGTTTTGTGCTAACAACTACCCTTTGATCCATATAGAAGTTCTGTTGTTGTGTTCCTTTGAGTTGGAACTAACCCTAGCCAACCCTCTAGTGGATTTTCAGAGGCAGTAAATCATGTGAGAGGAGACAGTCCATCATTTTCCCATGGAGCAGCTGGTAGATGCAAACCGCATTTCACTAGGCCAGTAGAGTTCCTTATATAAGTTTTACTTGAACACAATTAAGTTGTTCTTGGATTTCCATTCTTTGCACTATTATCTTAATTTGTTGTAATTCACATCATTAGGGTCATCCATGATGGACAGGTTTCAGCTGAATTTCTAGGTATGGCATTTGCCTAGTCTTCAAAGAGAGACTAAGTTTGCACCCTTGAAATACCTACAAATATCAGTGAACCATTATCCAAGATAGTGCCAGAAGATGAGGCCTTCAGGTTGCAAGACACTCAAAAATTTTTTGAAGGTACTCAAATTTCACAAGGTTAATGAAGCACAGTAAGCATCTCTCTGATATTATATAGTCATTGTGATGTCTGATAGATTTTTGACCAAACACTGGAAATTCTAGTATTTCTCTGTCATTATGTTGCTCAAGTCATTTTTTATTCATGTCTAGAGAAAAACATTGCAATTTTGATATTAATGATATGTTAAATAATTGCCACTTTCTGCTTAATAATTTTTCTTCAGAATGAGAACAAATATTAATTTCTTCCAATCACACGGCTAGGTTCCTAGCTTCTAAATTTCTTAACATAAATGGATAAGCACCTCCAGGGTTGCATTTGGGTGTTGAAAAACGTCACTTGGCATTTCATTTTCACCTCAGTATGGCATATATGTCTTCCTGTAGCACCAGCAGTTCTTGATTATATGCTAATTTCTAAAGTGGTTTTAAAATGACTCTTAGCCAGTATCCCTGTATTCTTTCTGATGCTTTTAGCATCCTTCAATTTTTTTTCCTCATCTTAAAAACCCCAAAATATTGCCTTCTAGTTGATTTCTACTCATAGCAACCCTATACAACAAAGTAGAACTTTCCTGTTCTTTTTCTTCTTCTCAGAGGAAGACTGGAACATCTTTTCTTTGCAGAGTGGTTAATAGGTTCAAACCACCAACATTTCAGTTAGTTAATAGTTGAACGCACAACTGCTGCACCAACAGAGAGCTCCCTTCACTTTTGCAACTAAGGCTTAATTTCAGCTGACCCTACTTTTCAATATGTCACTAATTCATAGTTAAACTCCATGACTGCATATATTTCCATTCATTCTCTCAAAAAATATTTACTGGACTTCTGGGGTATTAGACCCTTTACTAACCATGTCCCCCTTTGTTACTTAGTTGTGCTGTGGTAGCTTTTGTGTTACTGTGGTGTTAGAAATTATGCTACTAGTAGCTCATATAACAGCAGGGTCACCCATGTTTGAGTGTGGCTACCAGACTAACACAGACTAGGTAAGGAGCAGCACTGAACATATGCTTCTGAATGGGCCCCTGAGGCTTTTGTGAATAGCAATGGACCATTGTCCGATAGAGTACTAGAAAACAAGGTTTTCAGGTTGGAAGAAAGTAAAAATTTTTGCTAATCTACTGAAGACAGGCAAAAAAAGAAAGGCTACATGAATGGAAAGAATATTAGTTGAGGCATTTTAATAGAGATAGCACAGCTATGTTAAGAAATTTGGAAGAAATTTTCATGTTTATATCAAGAAATTTGGAATTTAGCTCTCTGGAAACTCTATAAATATGAAAGAGTTCCATATTTATGCCCATTCCAAAAACATGTAATCCAACAGAACTTGGAAATTATGTATAATCTGTATCACATGATATGAAAATCTTATTAAAGATGATTTTAAAATGCCATATCAGCACATCCACAGAGATTCAAGTCCATTCAGAACTAGAGATATAATTGCTGATATCAAGTGGATCTTGGCTGAAAGCAACGAATATCAGAACAACATTTACATCTGTTTTATTGACATTTAACTGTGTAAGATAATAATAAATTATAGATAACACCGAGAAGAATCGGGACTCCAGAATATTCAATTGTACCCTTGAAGATCTTGTACATAGACTAGAACAAGGGCATATTATGTGGTTAGAAATCAAGAAAGGTGTTTGTGAGGGTTATATCCTCTCATCATGATGAGCAAATAATCCAAGAAGCTTGAATATATGGAGAAGAATGTGGAATTAAGATTGAAAAAAGACTCATCAATAACCCAAGATAATCAGATGACACATCCTTTCTTGCTGAGAAAAAAAAAAAGAATATTTGAAGAATTTCTTAACTAAGCTCAAATATTATAGCCTTTAGTATGGATTACATCTCTATATCAAGAAAACAAAATTTCCAATAGGCAACAAACACCATAATAAATAAGCAAAAGACTGAAGATGTTAATGATTTCACTTTACTTCAAAATTCACAATAAACACTTGTGGATGTGATAGTCAAAACATAAAGAAATGTATTGGACAAATTTACTGCTAAGGACCTCTTTAGAAGTTCTAAAAAGAAATGATGAATGCTTATACACTAAGGTATACCTGACACAAGTCAGTGTATTTTCAAATACATGTAAAAGTTGGACAGTGAATAAGAATGACTGAAGAATTAATGTCTTTAAACTGTGATAGTGATGAAGAATAGTGCTTATACGATGGACTGCACCAATATCAAACAAATACATCTTGGAAGAAGTGAAGCCAGAGCAGTCCTTAAAGGTGAGGACTATGAAACTTTATCTCACCTATTTTAGGTAAGTTGCCATGCAGGGCAAAGCCCAGAAATGGATACCATGCTTGGAAAAGTAGAGTGTTAGTGAAGACCTTCAAGAAAGATTGATGCAATGAATGCAAAAAGGGTGAAGCATAGGAGAGGTTTTTGAGGATGGTATACGATAGGGCTTGGAAGCAGAAGTGGCATCCACTTCCTAAACAACATGCCTCTGGAAACTCTATGAGCTTTGATAAATGTCAGTAGTTGTAGAGGGACTTCAGGCCTTTTGTTTATAGAGTCACTATGAGTCATACTTGGCTGGATGGCATGCTACAACAACAACAATAGGATAGGGCAGGGCCTTATTCTGTTGTACATAGGATCACTATGTCAGAGCCAGGACCTAATAGCAACATATTAGACATTGTGGGTATTGAAATATGGGTGGATTTGAATCAGGTGCCTTTGGGTTGGCAACACAACTTCTTTACTGATTTTCCTTACCTCTGGATTTTTGTTGTTGTGTACTGTAGAGTCACAATTGACAGATAGGTGAGAATTTGGTGGGTTTTCAGAGGCAGTTAATGGCACGGGAGAAGTCTGCTTATCCTTCTTCTCTGGAGTAGCTGGTGGCCTCGAACAGTTCACCTTCATGTTTGCAGTGAGGCTTCTTGCCACTAGGCTGGCATAGTTCCTTTAACTCTGGATTGTTGTTGTTGTGTGCCATTGTGTTGCCTATGACTCATAGTAACCCTATGTACAACAACTCTGAAGACTGCTCCATGCTAACTCAGTCTCCCTGGCTCCCACACACCTATCTCTAATTTTCCCACTTCCTGTATTAATCTATCTATCCAGAGTCTTCCTCTCCTGCACTGTCCACCCTTCCAAGCATGATGTCCTTCAAGGACTGGTC
Source organism: Elephantulus edwardii (assembly GCF_000299155.1). Taxonomy (NCBI): domain Eukaryota; kingdom Metazoa; phylum Chordata; class Mammalia; order Macroscelidea; family Macroscelididae; genus Elephantulus; species Elephantulus edwardii. Next base: position 2,526,996 of record NW_006399807.1, read on the forward strand.
TCTCCTGGCCATAAGTCTAAAGAATGTGAGACAGAGCTTCAAAATCATAGCCCCCACAACCTCTCTAGGATAGAACTATTTGTTTTCTTAGCAGTCCATGGTATGTTCAAGACACTTCTTCAGCACCACAGTTCAAAGACATCCATTCTTCTGTCTTTGTTAGTCACTGCCCAGCTCTCTGATACATAGCAAGTAACTGCAAAAACCGTGGCCCAGATCAGGCACACCTTAGTCTCTAAATTGACGTTGTTGCTTTTCAGTACTGTGGAGAGGTCACTGAAAACAGATTTTCCATTGTAATCTGTCTTTTGATTTTCCAAATGTTGGTGTCAACAGTGAAATTGTTAACAACCTCTGACTCTTCTCCACCTATCATGGTGCTGCCCATTGGCCCAATAGTGAGAATCTTTGTCTTCTTGATATTGAGCTTCAATCGATACTGAAGACTACAGTCCTTGACTTTCTGCAGCAAGTTGCTTCAGGTCCTCCTCAGTTTCAGTAAGCAAGGTTGTGTCATCTGCATAACATAGATGGTTGATGAGTCTTCCTCCAATCCTAATGTCATATTCCACTGGATTAGTACAGGCAAAAGCAAAACCTGGTTAGATTTAACTTTTAAACTACTCTGAGCTTTCACCTTAACATCAGAGTGAAGATTAAGGATAATACACAACTAACTATGTTGACAGATTTTATTTTAAACCAAGTCATTAACTTCAGTCTCAACTCAGCAATCATACTACCCTTCCCTAACCCATCTCCAGTATTTCTTTCCTTGTCTTCACACTAAGCAGAAATTCTATTTCTGTTGCAATAAAAAAGTTAAAATAATCAAAAGCTCCCGCCATCAGCTATCTCCACCTGCTTTCTCTGTGTCACTATCAAGGAATTGTCACTGCTTCTCCATCTGGGGCAGTTGGTCACCTTCCTTCTATGTACTCAAGATCAGAGTTCTTCCTCCCCTCCCTTTTCCTGTCTCATCCAATTTCTCCTTTACTTGCCTGCTTCATCCACTATGCCCTGTGTATTGGATCATTCCATTCCAATAACAAACATCCATTTTTACTCTTCTAAAAATTAAAAATAATTTCATGATGATTTCTCAGGCTTTGGCCCTATTTTCCACTCAAGTGTTTGCTTCACTTCTTCATCTTATATTTATTTTTAAGCCAACATTTTAGAAAGGGAAAGTAGGTCATCATTTTCATTTTTTTGAAATTTGTGTATAATCTTCTGATGCTGTTATTGCTCTTTGCCATCAAGTCAGACCAACATATAGTTCACCCTCTGGTGGGTTTTCAAAGGCAGTTAATTACATGGGATGAGAATGCCCATCTTTATTCTGCAGATTAGCTGGAAGATTTGAACCATATATCTTCAAGACTACAGTGCAGCTTCTTACCACTAGGTCACCCTAGTGCCCTCCCTTCTATTCTCTCTTGAACCCATTCCAGAATTCCATTGAAACTGATCTTTGTAACATTATCAATAACCTTAACTTTTTAAAAAATCAAGTATTTCCTTACTTGTCTTTCAGTTTGTTCAACCTCTCTGGAAAATTCTTTGAGGTATCTTTTGTCACTTGTTTCTTCTCTCATGTAGAAAGGCCCAGGACTTGGTTCTATGACTTATCTTTTCTATGGTGCTTACCCCAAAGTGATCTATCCTATTTGGCCTCATGGCTTTAAATGCCATATGTATGATGATGATTCCAAATTTAAACTCAAGCCTCGACTTCATACTATCCCTATCAATACCCTATTCTTAACTCATGGCAACCACTAGTCTGCTATCTATTTCTATAATTTTGTCCATTTGAGAATGTTATACAAACGGAATTATACAGTGTACATCCTTTTGAGATGTGCTCTTTTCACTCAGCCTAATTCTCTTGAAATTCATTTACAGTTTATTTAAACATGTACCCATTGTAAGATATTTGAGTTGTTTCCAGTTTGGAGCTATTACAACTGAAGCTTCTACGAACATTAATTTTGCATGCTTTTGTGTAAACATAAGATTTTAATTCTCTGGAATAAACATTCAGAAGGATGATTGGTGGCTTGTATAAAAGTATGTTTAGATTTTTAAGAAACTGCCCAAACTATTTCCAGAGTGACTTGCCACTTTTCATTCTACCAGCAATGCACGAGAAAAGTCCAAGCTTCCTATCACTGCAAACTCTGGGAATTGTCTTTTTCATTATTGCCACTCTAGTGTTTATATAGAGGTAGATTGCTGTAATTTTAATTCTTACGTTCCTAATGATTAATGAAATAATCATTAAATTGGAGAAAGATGGGCAATCACTTCCCATTCAATTTACTGCCTCTTAAAACCTGCTGGAGGGCCAGCTATGTTTGGTTCTGTTCTGACTCAATGGCATGTAACAATGATTAATGAAGGAATTCTGTTAGCATAGTTCTTAGGAAGTTGCACTGCTACCCCAGGGCCACTCTTCCCTAGTGGTTCATATCTACCAGTAGCTCCAAGGGAGAAAGATAGACAACCTCCTCTTGTGTGGTTCTACCTACCAGAGGGTCACATCTTAATAAGTTCTGATTCCACAGCAGTGAAAATTACAGATGATGGTGAAATATCGTTGGTCCGTTTTTAATTAGACTGCCTGTTCTTTTTTGGTTTTGCAAACTTTTTTTTTGGTATCACGTTTTTGTTATGTGCCATTGAGTCACCTGTGATTCATAGCAATTCTAAGTACAACAGCGCTGAAGCCTGCCCTGTCCTGAGCCAGACTCACTGACTCCCACACACCTACCCCTATTATCCCACTTACTGTATCAATCCATCTCATCTAGGGTTTTCCTCTCCTGTGCTGTCCACCCTTCCAAGTTTCCTGTGTTGTCCACCCTTCCTATCTTTCCATGATGTCTTTCTCCAAGTACTGTCCAGGCCAAGTGCCCAAAGAATTTGAGATGGAGCTTCAAAATTCTAGCCTCCAAAGAGAAAATTGGTTTCACCCACTCCAAGACAGAACTATTTGTTTTCTTGGCAATCCATGGTATATCCAAGACTCTTCTCCAGCACCACAACTCAAAGTTATCCATTCTTCTGTCATTCTTAGTCATTATCCAGCCTTCTTATGCATAGCAAGTAACTGCAAAGGCCATGGCCTGGATCTAAGCACCTTAGTCTCTAGATTGACATTGTTGCTTCTCAGTACTCTGAAGGGTCCCTGACAGTAGATTTTTCCAGTGAAATTTGTCTCTTTTATTTCCTGAATGCTGGTGTCAACAGTGTTGATTGTGGAGCCACACAAGATGGAATTGTTAACAGCCTCAATCTCTACTCCATCTATCATGGTGCTTCCCATTGGCTCTGTGGTGAATATCTTTGACTTCTTGATTTTGAGCTCCAATCCATATTGAAGACTTCAGTCCTTGACCTTCTGCAGCAAGCACTTCAGGTCGTCTTCAGTTTCAGCAAGCTAGGTTATCTCATCTGCCTAAGGTAGGTTGTTGGTGAGTCTTCCTCCAATCTTGATGTTACATATTTCCTCATAAAGCCTACACTTCCATATGATCTTTCTGTATATAGATTGAAAAGGTGTGGAGACAGGATACATCCCTTATGCACTCATTTCCTGCCTCTAAATCATGCAGTGTTTTCTTGCTCTGGTCTGAGGACTCCTTCATCACCCGAGTATAGGTTTTGCATGAGCACAATCAGGTGTTCTGGATTCCCATTCACCTCAAGGTTTATCACAATTTGTTGTGATCCACACAGTCATATGCCTTTACATTGTCAATGGAACATAGACAGATATTCTTCTGGTACTCTTTGGTTTCTACCAAAATTCATCTGACATTGGTGATAATGTTTCTAGTTCCATGACCTCTTCTAAACCTAGATTACATTTTTGGTAGTTCTCTGAAGATGTACAGTTCCAGTCATTTTTGGATGATCTTCAGCAAGATTTTGCTTGTGTGTGATATTAGTGATATTGTTTGATAATTTCCACACTCTGTCAGTCACCTTTGTTTGAAATGGTCAGTTGGCCAGATAAATGTCCTCCAGATTTCTTGTCACAACCCCATGAGCCCATGCAGGACAGCATCTGTTTGTTGAAATAAGCCAATTGATATTCCATCAACTCCTGGAACCTTATTTTTTTTTTTGCTAAGTCCTTCAGAGCAGCCTGTACTTCCTTCGTCACCATTGCCTCTTGATGATATGTTGTTTATTGAAATTCTTGTATGCCAGCTAATGCTTTTTGGTACAATGATTCTGTATACTCCTTCCATCTTCGTTAATGCTTCCTGGATCTTTCAATTGCAACTCATGGCTTGAATTTTTTCTTTAGTTTCTTCAGCTTAAGAAATGCTGAGAGAGTTCAGCCTTTTTAATTTTCTGATTCCGGCTCTTTGCACATTTCATTATAATATTTTACTTTGTCTTCCAGTGCTGTCTTTTGAAATCTTCTTTTCAGCTCCTTAACTTCTTGATTTCTTCTCTTTGCTTTGGTTTCTCAGCAATCTAATGCAATATTCAGAGTCTCTTCAAGCATCCATTTTGGTCTTTTCATCTTCCATCTTTGTAATGATCTTTTGCATTCTTCATGGATGATATTTTTAATATCCTGCCACAGCTAATCTGGTCTTCATTTTTTTAGTATTCAAGGCCTCAAACTATTCCTGAGATAGTTTTTAAATTCAGGGGGGATAGACTCAAAATAAAATTTTGATCCTGTGGATTTGATTTTACCTTCTTGAGTTCTAACCAGATATATGGTTGGGAAATATTTTCTTTGTGTCTGTAGGTTGTCTTTTCATCCTTTTTGCATAATGCTATTTGGAGGGAAAAGTTATTTTCATTTAGAAAGTACAATGTTTGTTCATTTACTTGATGAAGATTACTTTTTGCCCACAATTAGCAAATAGTCTTGGAAATATGTTGCAGCCATTTCCAACTTTCAAATATGCTTATCTGATGCCTCCAATTCTCTCAGTGTCTTTTGCCCTGCAAGAAGTCACGAACTGAAAAAAAAAACCAAACTTCTGGTAGAGTCCTGGGAGAGCCACTGTGCTCCCAAAAGTTTGTGCTGGTGTTTTGTTAGGGGTTTCCAAAGAAGTTATATGAATGGTGGGAATTTTAATCTAAATAATAACTGATTAGGAAAAGACTCTATTTTTGCTACAGGAGCAGGTCGTAATTCTATATTTAGAGTTGATGTTGGGGTGTATGTGTGTGTGTGTTTGTGTGTGTGTGTGTGTGACCAAACTTTTTTATAAGCATTCCGTTCTGAGCCCATCTCTAAAATGAAGGGACTAAAGAAACATAATGTTATATAATTCCAAATCGTGTCAATGAACAACCTGATTGCAGATAGGAATCTCATCTACTCTGTGATGAAAGAATTCTGTGATTCTGATTGAGGATATCCAAAGATTGGAGCTCTGAGTGTATTGAAATGACCCCTAAGAACTCTTTAGAGTGAGATGATTTTTCATGCTACCTTTCTGATTAAGACGTGTGGTATTTTTATTCATTGATAGTTTTCTTTCTAATCTGTTAGTCAGTATTCAAATTAGTGATCATAAATAAGCTATGGAAATGATGTAATCTTTTCTAAAGTTAAGTAGGGAGTAAAGAAGTATGACTAGAAGGAAGCTAAGAATCAAACTTGAGATGATTAAATAACCAGGAGGCAGATGCATATATATCCAGTAAGAACATCATAAAGACTGCCTTATAATTAAAGGAACAGAACAAAAAAAGCTATGCATCCCTGGCAATTTAGAAGACAGTGGTTACTTGATCCAGGTAAAGTTTAAACATTTCAGGTTTGCAAAGAACTTGAAAGTTAACATTGCCCTTTTCTCTTGTGCTCAAATTTCTTTCCAACAAAATCACTAATTCTTTTCCTCACGTATTCCTCATATAGTAATATTAGTGTTTCTTCATTTGTTTGTTTGAGCTCTTACTAAATGTCAATACTGTCATCTATATGAGAATACTAAAATGAATGAAACAACCTTATTTTTCATCTTGGACTTGTCATTCAAGCCCAATCTAGTCTAGTCCAGAAAACTGGAGAAATAGTTACAAAATAAATTTTTGGTTGCTCATTTATCAGTTTTGAAATATTTGAGCACCTTTGGAAATATGCTAGGGACTGGGAACTAGTAAATGCAAAAAGCTGAAAGCAAAAGAAAGAATGCTTATTTCTACCTTGGTAAGTGTGAAATATTCAGGCAGGGAAATAGCCTCTGGGAAGGGTAAGATTAGCAAAGGCTTTATAGCAAAAAAAGGATCTTTTAAATCAGACACCCTTTGGAGATCCAACACTATCAATTTTACTTTTCTAGGGACGCAGTTGATGGGGAAGAGATGGCAGATCTTCAATTCCAATCTGGCACCAAATGCCAATTCTGCTCACACAAAATTAATTTTCTTTTGCATTTCCTTTTGTATCTAATTTGTTTCTTACTCAGAAAAATACTTGAAAAGAGCACCATAGAGCCTTAGCACTACAAAACACCTCACAGAACATAACTGGAAGTGACATGTAGTGAGGAAACTAAGACGCAAAGAAATGTGGTGATCCAACTCACTGGAATATTCTAACCCAACTGGGACTAAGCTTCTGGTATGGATTTTTCCCATTACCCTCCTCTCTACTTTATCTTTTCCCCTCCTTTCTTTTTCAGGCTATACTTACAAACTCCCTAGGGTGGTAGATAATACTTGTATATCCTGTCTATTTTCATTTTGCATAATTTTCCCATGAAGATTTTGTTATTTTCTCTCCCAGACATGACCCAAGGATCTCAGGCTGGCCTCATTAACTGATCCTGGTGGCACCTTAAAGGACAATGCTCCCCAGGGGGGTGCATGGCTCAGGCTTGCTTTTCTCCGCTCAGTGAATTCCTTCCAGGCCCAGGCCTCTCTGAAGTGCTGAGATGCAAGCAATTTTCAATTTATTCTGAGGAAAATATTTGAGCATGCAGCCAGTCTGGCTTCTTCCAATGCCATTTACAACCTTTGCGGTTTGAATATGTTCATAAAAGAATTAATTGATGGCTTTGTATGTTATTGGAGAGGAAGCCCAACTAGTTTCCCAGGATATGCTTCTGGGAAATTTTTAGCTCCAGCAAGATTGTATTTCAGATTGTGTCAGAGAAATAATTTAGCAAAATATGCTTTTCAGAATTTAGTTATAAGCTGCTGGGGGATGCTACATAAATCTAGACTAATAAGATGTTACCAAATAGTAGCAAAGACCTTTTTATCTTCTGGATCTTTGTCTTTCTAAAATAACTTTTTCAGGATCTCAAAGCCAAGGCAAACATGACATAAAAGTTGAAAGTATGGCTGCATATACATGCGGTTAAGGAGAAGCCAAAAACTTTCAGAAATGACTTAAAAGTTTCTCTTCCAATTGACCTCATTTCTAATTTGGTCTGATAAGTGTCTCAGTTAGATGTATATCTTGCATTGTTTAACCTAAATGCAAGACCTTATCTTCAGAAAGAGATTACTAAAATTCACATTTTAATATAAATAAAATCATTGACATATTGTTAACCACAGCGCCAAGGTATTCTGTGTCTATTATATAATTGCATTAGACAAAATGCCTCATTTTATATCAAGCTCTGACATTAAAGATCAAATAAGACATAGTCATCGCCTTTCAATGGGTCACAATCTCTAAGAACAAATGGATCTGGAAGGAGATAAATCCAAGATAGTACGGTAAATATCTATTATGTAGGGAAACGTATACATCTGGCTGGAAAGGGCACATATGATATCAGATTCCTAAGAGCCAATTGTTGTTGCTTGACTTACAGCTCTCAACCCCTAGGACAACAGAAGAAGAGTGCTGTCTAGTCCTGGATTCACCCTATTATGGGTTGTGTATCAAACCAGTGTGTTGCACAAGGTTTTCAGTGACTTCGTTCCAGAAATAGATCATTTTTCCTCCTAGTTTGTCGTAGTTCAGAAGCTCTGCTAAAACCTGTTAAGCACAGTACATAAACCTCCACAGCAACGGGAGACTCTACAAGGAGTTGAACCAGGTCTCCAGCAAGAAAGATGAGAACTTCACCCCTGAGCTACCACTGCCCATAAAAGCCAGCTCTAATGATTACTAGATGATTCTTGTAAGTTACAGAAGTTCTTTATCATGTATTACAATTATATGATTTCCCAGCAATCAATCAAGAAAACACAGAAATTCCAGTTAGGAGTGATAATTAGAAAAGGATAGTCTTAAGAGTCTACAAGCAACAGGAAATGCAATGTCAGTGAACCAGACCAGAAAACACAGGGAAAGCTGCTTTGGAGAAATGTAGGTGGGACAGAAGCCTTGAACACTGGGTATGAGGTATAGTATCTCCTGTCATCAAAGGAAAACAATAAATGCTGAAGAATGGAAGCCACAAGCGAATTAAAAATAATAATAATAATATTACCAAGGGCATCCTTTAGTTGCTTCAAAAATTTCTCCAAGTTTTACTCTGCTCATGGAATAGTGGTGTATTATTGGTATATAGAATTTCTAATTTTGTTACCAACCTAAAGACACGGGGTTCTAATTTACCAGTTGCTCCATGGGAGAGAAATAGGCAGTCTCCTTCTATGTAATTTGGTCTTGGTCAAACATTCTTCTAAGCAGTATAACACTGGTTTGTGTATTGCTGTACAGAGGTACCTTGTGTTTGCTGTGATGCTGACACTGTGACACTGATGTGTCTAATGTGATAATGGTTACCCATGGTGGACAATGTTTGGTGGAGCTCCCCAGTTAAAAGAAGCTCGGAAGCAGGAGTGGCATCCACTTCTGAAATAGCTTGCGGAAACCCTATGAACTTGGAAAAACAATGAAAATTATACAAGTGTTCAGGTCTTTCATTCATAGGGTTACTATAAGTGGTCTATGACTCGATGGCACTTAACAACAATAACTCCTATGTAATTTATTGTCTTTGAAAACCTGTTGGAGGGTCAGCAGTGAGTTGGTTCTGACTTGATGGCACATGCCAAAAGAACGAACAAATCTGTCCTGGAGAAGGTGCAGTCAGAGCACTCCTTGGAGGCAAAAATGATGAAACTTCTTCTCACATACTTTGGGCATAACTCCTTGGAGCTGGACATCCTGCTTGGGAAGGTGGAGAGGCAGCAAAGGAGAGAAAGACCTTCAACCAGGTGGTTTGACCCAGTGGCTACAGCAATGACCTTGAGTGTGTCAGGGATTGTAAGGATAGCACAGGATAGGACAGGGTTCGAATCTGTGGTTTACAGGATTGCTTTGAGTCATACTCAAGTCGATGGCATCTAACAACAACAACAACAACAACATAGCATTTGAGAGAACTCTGGCAGCTTAGTGGGTAAGGATTTATACTGCTAACCTAAAAGAAAAATGAAAAATTTCCTTTTGTACAATCAACAGCCTTTGAAATCCTGCTGGAGGGTCAGTTATATGTAAGTTCTGACTCACTAGGAATGAGAAAGTTTTTTAAAGATAGCTATTTAATGAAACCTTGTGGTGCAGAGGGTTATGTGATGAGCTTCCATCTAAAAGATCAGCGGTTCAAACCTATTAGCTACTTTAAGTGAGAATGTTTCAGCAGTCTGTTTTCTATAAAAATCTACAGCCTTGAAAGTTTTAGGACAGGTCTACTTTGACCTAAAGGATTATATGAGTTAGAATTAATTTGATAACAATGGTTTACATGTGTTCGTTTTTTAAAGAAATATTTTATCTCTCATTGTCTATGTTAACCACCTTAGAAAGATATTTCTAACTTCATGAAATAACTGTCAGTGTTTCAAAGATGAGTGTGAGTCAAGAATATGAGTCCCAGTCAGTTCAGTTAAAGAATTTCAATAAATAAATAATGTATATTCAAACATAATGAACACTCTGGATATCTCCCTTTGCCTGATTTATAATTTTCATTGCACCTAACTATCCCCTCACACATCCCCCAACTGTATTTGTGAATATTATCTTTCTGTTTCACAGGAATGTAAGCCCATGAGACCAAGAACAGCCTCAGTTTTGTTCAAAGGAACAGAGCAGTGGTGGAAACTAGCTCAACTAATATCTGTTGTATTAATGAATGATCATTGCACATTTTAGGCTCAATATAGGTACTACATAAGGATATAAGGCATGAACACAGGAAATTGCAAAATATCAAAATGGCCATTAAACTGGTTACCATAAACCTGCTGATGGATTCAAGTTGTTGTAGAAATATGATCTTTTGTTTAGCCATGCTATAAACTACACCATCATAGCAGTTGGGGTTTTTTGTTGTTATGGGCTATCAAATCATCTATGATTCAAAGTGGCCTTATGAACAGTGGCTCAGAACTTTGCCCTTTGTCTTTGGTGAGTCACAATTTCCAAGACACGTAAACCTATTTCTACAGTCAATCCATGTCATCCACTCTCTTGCATTGATCGCTTACCTTCCCAAGCATAATGTCTTCCTCCAAGGACTGGCACTTCCAGACAATGTGCCCAAAGTATGTGAGATGGAGTGTCAACACCCTTCCTTCGAAGGAGCAAACTTTATTTTGGCAGTCAATGGTATGATCAATACTATCTTCCAGCACCACAACTCAAAGGCATCGATTCATCTTCTGTCATCCTTAGTCACTGTCCAGCTCTCTGATGTATAGCAAAGGTCATGGCTTGAGTAAGGCTTCCCTTAGTCTTTAGACTGATATTATTGCTCTTTTGCCCTCTAGAGAGTTCCTTCACAGCTGATTTTTTCCAGTACTACTAGTCTTTTAATTTCTTAATTGTTGGTGCATGTGGATCCAAGCAAGATGAAATCATTAACAATTTCAATCCTTTGTTCATTTATCATGACCTGTATTAACTGCTACGGACTTAAAATGCCAAAACACTTCAGTGATAGGCCACAAATTCAGATGAGAAAGAAATTTAACTTAGACCATTTTCGACTCAATTTAAATTTGAACAGAAGGCCCTGTTCTGCTGTTGCTGTTAGGTCTCCTCAAATCAATGTCAACTCATAGTCACCCAAAATGACATAGCAGGACTGCCCCACAGTTTCTGAGGTGGTAACCTCTGTAAACTGGCAGCCCATTTTTCCTGTAGAATCACTGAGTAGATCCAGATTGCTGGCCTTTGTATAACAGCTGAGTCCTTAGCCACTGAGCCACGAATGGCAGAAAGTTTCTCTTTTATTCCCTCCGTTTTCCAGTTTGTATCAACTATGTGTAAGCATTAGGAGACTTATGTAGGCCACAGCCCTGGGGAGGATGCTGTCTGCACTTCACTTAACTGTCTACACCAGTCATTACTGGAATGACCTTTAGTCCTCCCTCTGTGATGCCTGTAAATCTGGCAGCTTTCTCTGGCCCTTCTTTGTTATACATACATTACGGCACAGAGATTCTCAAGATACCTTTTAGTAATCTATGGAACACTGCCTTTCAACCTTCCTGCCTAGAGAAATCCAAAACGTCTCTGAAATCTTGTTCTATTTGGAAAGCTGGGTCCATCGTCTGCCTTTGAGATGGCCACCAACCAATTATCATCTTCCACAGCTTAGAGAGGAAAGATACAGGGCCTCTCTCTCTCTCAGATCCACAAACAGCTCTGCTATCATCAGCTCCCCTCTGTGCCTCTCAGCCTTCCCAAACCTGGAGGAGTGTTTTTCCATGGTGAAGTAGGAGACGGCTCACTCTTCTTAATCGATAGGTGTTCAAAATATTTTGGCTTTCCTCCAAGTCTCTTGTTTTCCCTTGGGTTTTTGGAAAATAACTATACTTGAGAGAGACTCACATGCTTTGGTCTATCCTGAAGTGATGAACACAGAAAACTGTTAGCTTGCATGTGAAGAAGAGAAATGGGGAAAACGCATTATTAAATACTACATTTTTCTTCAAGAGAAATCTTTGCATTTCTGGATGAGGAGCTAATTTTTTGTCTAAGAGTTTGTGCTCCAGTCTTTCCAAGAGGGTGAGATATAGGTCTCTGTCCCAGACTGGACTCTTCAGGGCAATAATATTTCCCTGGAGGAAAATAAAAATCCACACAAAAGCAAATAACTTGATCTATTCAATCTAGAAATTCTCAGTAGACAAACTAGGTGGAATGGGTGATATTAAGATTGATAAGCGAGTTCACATTCTGGGGCAAGAGTTGAACCTTCTGTGATTAATTAGTTTTTACTCATCCATTACCTTCTTCTCAACAGGCATTCATTTAGTCAGCACATGTATTGAATCACAATATTTTTATAATTCTCAGCATGTGCATCTGCCATATTCCTTCTTCTTCCTTGGACTGTGCATTGCTAGATGGTCTAGGATGACCTCTGCAAAACAGCTCTAGGTTGGGAAGGAAAGGAAGACCCTCAAGGAGATGGATTGGAATAGGGACAGCAACAATATCCCTAAGTCCCTGAGCACAGCGTAGATTAAGAGAATGGTACAGGATTGAGTTATATACAGGATTGACTTAATAGCACCTAAACAAATAATAAAAAGTTGAGTTAGCAATCTAAGAGTCTTCTTTTGTGTCAAGCAGTTGTTCCTATGCTTCAGATGCATGGAGGTGATCTTAGTAAGCCTACTCCTTGAAGGACTAACGTACTGCTCCATGATGGTATACAACCACCACTGGCTACCACAACCATCATTTGTTATATCCTCCACTATCTGGGAGACAAGTGTAGATTCTACTGAATAGAGATTCTCTTGCCTTTTCATTAAGCCTCTAAATGACTGATCCCATTGTATCTAGAAGTCCTCTTTCTCTGAGTCATATAAATTGCTGAGGTTTAAAAAAAATTTTTTTTAACAGAGGTTTTGGATTTCCATTCATTCATTGCCGCAATTTTCTCCCTGCCCACCCCTCCCCACCAGCTTGCTTCCCCCTCCGAAGAGAGAGGGAAAAAAAATTGCTTCATTAGTATACAATTCCCACGTCCCTTCCCCCCACCCCCCACCCCCAGTACACTTCTCTATGCAACCTTAATTCTGGATTCCTTCGCTAACCATAATGCTCAAACATATATCACTTCTAATCTGTTCTTTCCCTCATCAATACAATATACATAATTTATCCAGTTTTTTTCTGTCATACCCCCAAATTGCTGAGTTTTTAAGAAGCCGTGCTTCAATCCTGAAGTCACGTGTTCAAATCCACCATCATCTCTGGAAAAGAAAGATGGGTAATCTCCTCGCAGGCAATTAACTGTCTCTGAACTCACTGGAGGGTCAGCTATGGGTTGGTTCTGACTTGACAGTACACAACAACAACAAATACCTACTGACATCAGAGTTCTTTCTCAGTTTAGTCATCTCCGTGAACTGGAGACTCCTGTGTCTCTTCAAACAGTGACAAAGTCTCTCTTAGGCGAGAAGGACAACTGGATTCCCCAAAATGGTAAATTCAGCATCTAATTAGAAAATACATCTTCCACATCCACTTCAAAAACCACACGTTATGAGGTAAAGGAAGTCATGGACCTAATTACATTCCCCTGTACCTTACTTCTAAGCTCAAACACTTTCTAGTCTGGTCTGGAGTCTTACTTAACAGTTTTGAATCTTACTTATTTCTTTAATTCTTATATTTCTCCTGACTTTATATCTACTATCCAAGTCACAACAATTTATCTTTTGTATATTTCTCTAAAAGTTGAATCCTTTGCTGAGTCCTCAAAATAGTCAACTCTATATTCCACAAAATGTGTTAACTACTTCAGATCCTTCAGTTCTTTCCCCTACACTCTAAAAAGTTTTGAATCATTATATTTAATATTGTTAATTATTTTTCTCTATTGATGGAGAATCACCTAACAAGTTAATAGGCTAGATGTAACTTAGTTAACTAATATTTCTTGAGAACTTGATATAACCATTCATTACTATCGAGGCCTGGTAGTATAGTATTTGCGTTTGGGGCTACTGACAAAAAAGTTAGTTTAACAGTTGCTTTGTGGGAGAAAGATGAGGTAGTCTCTTCTCATAAAGATATACAGATTCAAAAGTCATGTCTAAAGGCACGTACTCTGACATTTTAGAAATATTTTGTTTATAATAATTATCAGTATTTTTAAACTTTGAGAACAAATGAGAGACATTAGAGGTGAACACAGATACACTTCCTTTTGTTGTTGCTTTTAAGTAGAAACACTTTCAACAGCTCTATTTCATGTTGTTGGTCCATTAATCTGACACTGTCTTTTGGGAATAATTGAGTTAAATCAGTGATTAAGAAGCACCTATGGAATGGTCACAGATAAGTTCTTCCCTTTATCTTGTGACAGCTGAAGATTGTTATGCTTTTGAAAATATATAAACCTTTTATTTTCCTTGGCAAAAATTTATTTTTAGTTTTCCAGTAGTGACTTCTGGGAAAGTTTCCCTTACCTATGAACAGCATTAAATCTCAGAATTATAGTGTCTTTTGTCTGGGTTAAATATATATTTCAAGTAAAGATCAGTTTTCCTTGGCTAAGACAGCACATTATGCTAGAAAGAACATGAGATGAACAGTCAGAAATGTGGGCTGGAATCCCAATTCTGTCACTTACCAATTGAGGGATTTTTGTTTGACAATTCCAAATTTAAATCTCAGTTTCTTTATCTGTAAAATAAGACTAATAGTCATGCCTGCCTTACAGGATGTGAAGATTAAGTGAAATAATATCTGTGAATAGCACTTTGTAGACTCTGAGTTGAATAAGAGCTCATTTGTTCATTATTTGCCCCATATTTGTTCATTCTTTTACCCCACATTTCTCCTTACTGAGCATTCCGGTATTACAATCTTCAGTTTTACCTGAGCTGCTGCCAATATTACCTGTTGCTGTTGTTATGTGCCGTCGAGTCGTTTCCGACTCATAGCGACCCTATGCACAACAGCCCTAAACCCTGCTCTATCCTGAGCCAACCGCACCGCCTCTGACACACCCATTCCGATTACCCCAGTCACCGAATCAATCCATCTCATAGAGGGTCTTCCCCTCCTGCGCTGTCCCTCCACCCTCCCAAGCATGATGTCCCTCTCCAAGGACACGTCCCTCCTGGCAACATGTCCAAAGTATGTCAGACGAAGCCCCAGAATCCTTGCCTCCAAGGAGTAGCTTGGTTTAATCCTCTCCAAGATGAATCTGTTTGTTTTCCTGGCAGTCCATGGTACATTCAGTACCCTTCTCCAGCACCACAGCTCAAAAGCATCCATTCTCCTTCTGTCCTCCCTAGTCATTGTCCAACTCTGATGCATAACAAGCAATTGCAAATACCATGGCCTGTATCAGGTGCACATTCGTCTCCAGAGAGACACTGTTGCTCCTGAGTACCTTAGAGAGGTCCCTAACAGCAGACTTTCCCATCGCGATACGCTTTTTGATTTCCTGACTGCTGGTGCCAAGAGAGTTGACTGTGGAGCCGAGCAAACTGAAGCTGTGAACACTCTCAATCTCTTCGTCATCCATCCTGATGTTGCCAATTGGTCCAGTGGCGAGAATCTTTGTCTTCTTGACATTGAGCCTCAGTCCATACTGAAGCCTGCAGTCCTTGACCCTTCGCAACAAGTGCATGAGGTCCTCCTCAGTTTCAGCAAGCAGGGTTGTATCATCTACATAACGGAGATTGTTAATAGATCTTCCACCAATCCTGATGCCACAATTCTCCTCATAGAGCCCAGCCTCTCGGATAATCTGCTCTGCATACATGTTGAAAAGGTATGAAGACAGGATGCATCCCTGGCGTACACCCTTCCCAATTTTGAACCATGCAGTGTTCCCTTGCTCTGTTCTGACTACTGCCTCTTGGTCCAAGTATAGCTTTCGTATTAGCACAATTAAATGTTCTGGGATTCCAATTCTTCTCAGAGTCAGCCACAGTTTGTTATGATCCACACAGTCAAATGCCTTTGCATAATCAATGAAACACAGATAGACATTCTTCTGGTATTCTCTGCTTTCAGCCAAGATCCATCTAACATCAGCAACAATATCCCTAGTACCACGACCCGTTCTAAACCCAGCCTGGACTTCCGGCAGTTCTCTGCTGATGTGCTGGTCTAATCGTTTTTGGATGATCTTCAGTAGAATCTTGCTTGCATGTGAAATCAATGACACTGTTCTGTAGTTTCCACACTCAGTTGGGTCACCTTTCTTTGGAATGGGAACAAATATAGATCTCTTCCAGTCAGTTGGCCAAGTGGTTGTTCTCCAGATTTCTTGGCACAACTTGGTGAGCACATCCAGGGCAACATCTGTTATCTGAAATACTTCAATTGGCATACCATCTATTCCTGGGGCCTTACTTTTTCTATTTCCTTCAAAGCAGCTTGAACTTCTTCCTTCATCACCATAGGCTCTTGCTCATATGTTATTTCTTTAAATTCCCCTGTATCTGCCAATTCCTTTCTATATAATGACTCAGTATATTCCTTCCATCTTCTTTTAATACTTCTTGGATCATTTAATATTCTGCCCAAAGCATCCTTGATTACAGCAACTCTAGGTTTGAATCTGTTCTTCACTTCCTTGAGCTTAAGAAATGCTGAACACTTACATTATCCCTACGGATGTGGAGTCTGATCATAAACCCTTTACCCTTAAAATCCTTCTTCAATAACCCAAACATATACTTTATATGTTTTATATGGGTATACTTTATATCAACTCTAGAATGTTGAGATTCAACATTTCCAAATTGGACCATCATCTGCTATCTTTGCAAGCACAGTATTTTTCCATTTGTGTCCCTGGATGGTGAAACACAGTTAAACACTCAATTACCAGCTCATTGTTTGGAAGTTTAAATCTACCCTATTGTGTGCCTGATTCAGGGCATGGTCTCTTTTGGTTACTTGCTATGCATCTGAGATCTGGACAGTGAATATGGGTGACAGAAGAAGAATTGATGCCTTTGAACTGTAGTGCTGGAGAAAAGTGCTGAGTATCCCATTAACAGCCAAAAGAATACACAGTAATGTGTTGGAGAAGTTTCTACCAGAGTGCTTTTGGAGGTAAAGATGACAAAGCTTCATCTCACATACTTTGGACATGTTGCTAGAAGATGTTATTCCTTGGAGAAGGACATCATGCTTGGGAAGGTGGAGGGGCAATGAGGGAAAGGAATCCCTCAACCAAGTAGGTTGGCACGGTGACTACAGCAGTGTGCTTGAGTATGTCAGAGCTTGTGAGAATGGCACCGGATGAGACATTGTCCAGATCCATTACTCATATGGTCACAATGAATTCTACTTGACTCAGTAGTACCTAACAACAACAACACTCAAGTTCCTCAGAAGAAGTCTTATTGATCTGCTTGTGATAAGTCACAGTCTTGAAAATTCTAAGGACTAGAGCTGCACTAACAACAACACATCCACCTGTTCTTCAGTCTCAATGAGACCACTGTTCCTCACATCTTCCCAACTTTATCATTCTCCTGATTGCTTCCCTTCCTTTCCTATCTGATCTAGAAAAATGGTGAATCTCTTATTCATTTACTAACTATTCAATGTCCATAAACATTCAATCCTCTGTATCCATCCTGTGAACTTCCAGATGTTGACAAATCCAACCTCTTACCTTCCTCATTCTTATATTTGGATTACTGAACATTGCTAAAGGAAATCACATAACTTGTGTATTGTTGTCACTAGAAATTTGCAGTCTGCAACTCAGTGATACAATTCAAGAGGTTGCCTATTTCACAACTGCCTTACCTGCTGTCCCTGCTCAGGCCTCTTTTCCACCCTTTACAGGGGATAGTGTATAGTTTGCCCATAATAAACCTTATGCCATCTTTCTCTCATAACTTTAGCAGATGCTAACATCCTTAAGTTTGTGGGGGGTATGGAATGTGGCCTTCATCCACAAACTCCTTACCATGTTATTTCCAACCCTGTTGTGTTGTTGTTGTTGTTAAGTGTTATCGAATCATAGGTGACTCATAGTAACTCTATGAACAAAAGACTTGAACACTTGTATAACTTTGGTTGTTTCTCCAAGTTCATAGGGTTTCTGGAGGCAAGCTATTTCAGAAGTGGATGCCACTCTGGCTTCCAAGTTTGTTTTAATAGGAGTGCTCCACCAAACACTGTCCACCATTTGTAACCATTATTACATTTGGCACATCAGTGTCACAAGTGTTTAGCATCACAGCCACCATGAGTTACCTCTCTACATCAAATGGACAGACCAGTGCTATACCACTTAGAAGAATGTTTGACGAAAAAGAATTAAAACCAGACCTGAGGGTCGCAGATTAAAATCACCCACTTTCTATCCACTAGGCCAACAGAGCTCTCTCTAAAACTACAAATTTAAAATTTACATAACTACAAATCCATCATCATGGTTTCTCCTTTTATATTCATGGAAATTTTCCATTCTCAAGTTCAAAGTAATTTTTTTCCTAAGTCCTCTTTATATGTGATGCTTTCCTCCTATAAAAGGGTCTGTACCTTTCTTACTCTCTTCTCATAAGTGAGCATAGGAGCCCTGGTGTTACAGTGGATTAAGCCTTGGACTTTCAACCAGAAGTTTGTCTTTTCTTACCTATCAGTCACTGTTCAGGTGATTGAAGTAGCAGTCTGCTTCTTTAGAGAACTGTTTAGCCTTGAAAATCTTATAGGGCAGTTCTATTGTGTCCTATAGGGTTACTATGAGTGAAGATCAATTTGAGGGCAATAGTTTTGGTTTTGGTTTTTGGTAGTGTTTCTTTCTTTTCTTTTTGGTGGGGGTGTAAGCATGGCCAAGTCTCTTTCATATCAATAATTATTATTGTTTTGTGTCTAATTGGAACTGACTTGTAGCTGATCCTCCAGTGGGTTTTCAGAGGCTGTTAATCACACAAGAGCAGATTGCCTATCCTTCTCCATGAAGCCACTGGTGGATTCGAACTGCATGACTTTGGGATTGCTTCTTACCACTAGAGAGCTCCCTTCACAATAAAAGCAGTTATAATAAAGGTATCCTCCTTTATCTTGGTCTCCTTCTATAACTGTACTCTTTATCATTTTCTTTTCATGTTTAAGCCCCTTAAGAGATTGCAACTAAATTTGCCACTCCTTTTCAAGTTTCCATTTATCCTCAAGGTTCTGACTCTACTACATCATTGAGCCTGACTAGTTTCAAATAGAAACCATTTTTTTCAGGCCTCACTTTAATTATCATCTTCCTATTAAAAACTGTCCAAATTATTATAATCTGTTCTTCCTATTTATAAAGTTACCCCTGATTCCTAGAACCATTTTCTCCCCCTCCATTTTTGGTTTCTTTTCATGCATTTTTATGCATTTTTTACTACGCAAAATCATTTAACTATGTGGATCATAACAAATTATGGCTAACATTGAAAAGAATGGGAATCTTAGAACACTTAATTGTGCTCATGCAAAACCTACACCTAGACCAGGAGGCTCTTGTGCAAACACAGCAAGAGAACACTATATGGCTTAAAATTAAGAAAAGTGTATATAAAGGTTGTATTCTCTCTCCATACCAATTCAATTTTTATACTGAGAAAAGTACCTGAGAAACTGGACTTTGTGAAGAGGAATGTAGCATCAGAATCAGAGAAGACTCATAAATATCCTGTGTTATATAGATGACATAATCTTGCTTGTTGAAAGTGAGGAGGACTTAAAATGCTTTCTGCAGAACATCAAAGACTATAGCCTTGAATATAGATTGCATCTCAGTATCAAGAAAATAAACATTTTCACCACTGGACCAATTGGCAATATCATGATAGAAGAAGAACAGACTGAAATTGTTGAAAATTTCATCTTACTTGGGTCCACAATCAGTACCATTGTTACCAGCACTCAGAAGATCAGCAGACATTTGCACTGGGAGAATCTGTAGTTAGGGATCTTTCCGAATTACTGAGGCACAATGATGTCATATTGATAGCACAATGATTCAGGCTATGACCTTTTCAATCATTTTGCTATACATCTGAGAATTGGGCAATGAATGAATAAGAATGACAGAAGATCTGATGCCGTTAAACTGTGGTGTTAGAGAAGAATATTGAATATCCCATGGACTTCCAAAAGAACGACTGGATGTATATTGGAGAAAATACAGCCACAGTATTCCTTGAAGGCAAAGATAACAAAGCTTTGTCATATACTTTGGGCATGTTGTTAGGAGGGTCTATTTTTTGGAGAGGGATATCAGATGTGGAAAAGCGGAGGGTTGATGAAAGTAAGGAAGACTCTCGGCAAGATAGAGTGATATATTGACTGCAGCAATGGGCTCAGATATGTTAGAAAGGTAAGGACGGCACAGGACAGGCCAGGGTTCAGATCTGTTGTTCACAAGGTCGCTATGAAATGTACTCTATGGATGGCACCAAACAAAAATCCATAATTCTGTAATACCTTTCCTTTCACCCATTAAATTGCAAATTGTTATCTACATTGAAAACATGCGGAGGGCCATATTGGGTTTGATTGTGAACAATGCCTCCTAGAGTTGTGCAGTCAACACTTTGTATGTTTACATGATATGCTTCTAATGTAAATTTGTTTCAGTGATATAATACATGCAGCCATTTTAGGTTGATTAGGTTTATGTGAGTGACAGAATGATCTCTCTTTCTATCTCATTGCGATAGCTCTCTCTCTTAGTTGACTTTCCAAAGAGTGTCTAAATGCTACACATAACATGGGAGGAAACCGTTCATCTTTCTCCAGTGGAATGGCTTGAGGACTTGAACCACCGGAGAAGCTGAACTCTTAGAGTTAACAGGATAACTCTGTACAAACTCCAGTAGAGCTCACTATGTAAATTGTTGTTGTTTCATACTGTCGAAACATAATCGATTCATAGCTGACCCTCCAGCTGGTTTTCAGCAGCAGGAAATCACCCTCTGAGGACACTGACCATCTTTCTATGAAGCAGTTGGTGGATTTAAAGCACTTGCCTTTGGATTGGCAGCATAGCTCCATACCGCTAAGCTATCAGTGCTCCTTTATAAGTGGTAGGGAGGGGAGATAAAGATTTAAAAGCATGACTCATAAATATAAACTATGAATTAAAATGATAAATTTTTTTCTGAACTTTTGAACTTTTTATTCATGCACTGTGATATTATGATATGAATACTTGTTCAATTACCTAAGTGGTGCCTGGCCTCTATAAATATCATTTGTTCTCAGACATGCATATGGCTATATTTGGCAAAGTCATCAAAGAGTTGAATATTAAATCTTCTCCAACAAAAATTAGTTTACTTCTGGGTGGTTTACATTTAAACAAATCTGTTTTATCTGATCCAACTGGTTCTCATTTTTCTGGTAAATATGTATGACATTTGTCTAAGATTGCTGCCTTCCACCCCCATCTCCAAGGCTTCTGTAGATTTACTAAATAGCTCAAATGCTTGACCTACTCAGCTCCTATTAAGGGAAAAACATGTGTAAATTAAACTTTAAGTGCTTTGGTTCTAGGATTATTAAGCATATATCTTTTTTAAAAAGCATGATTATTCAGACATAAACTATGTTTTCTAGGTTGGGAGAAAGCCATAATTTTAATTGCATCTATTACTTACTGGCGTAATAAGTTTGAAGCACACAGCCAGGAGCCAAGAGAGAACAGCTGTTTTTCTCCTTATAACCAAGGAGTGGTAGGTAGACAGGGAGCACTAGTGGCATAGTGTGTAGGGAGATATGCTGCTAACGCAAAGCCAGCGCTTCTGGAAGTTCGAATCCATGAAGTGTTTCAATGGAAAAAAATGGGCAGCCTCCTCCAATGTGATTTACAGCCTCCTGCAAGCCCTCTGGGTGGTTAGTTGTGAGTCAGTTCTGATTTCATGGCAATGAATATGTTAGGTAGACAACAGGGTCACTTCATTCAATTCCTTCATTTTACTAATGTAGAAACTGAGAGAATTGAAGTGACTTGATAGGCTAACAAAAGAATCATAACTAGCACTCAAGTTTGCAGACTGCCAGCGCTGTGTACTTCCACTAACCTGTGGAGCTTCGGTGGTTCCGTGAGGGATGAAGGCCGAAGAGGTCATATATATCAATTGTCTTTGTAAAATAATTTAAAAAAAAACAACCCAACAAATTCCTACTGTGCAGTACCATTGTTGTACACTGTTACTGTATGTAGGGATACTTAAAGATGTTTTGCTTATATAGAAAAGAGTTAGGAATGGGTGGATACTTATGAAAGGCACCTCCTTTGGCTCATCAGTGCTTATTCCCTAGGTAATAGATAATTGTGTAAATCACAGTGGAAACTCTGAAGATCCTTGAACCAACACTTGCTCCTATATGCTTTTAACCCAGATTAATACATTTGTTCTTTGCACATTTCATTTTAACACCTTACTTTGTCTTCCAGCGTTGCCCTTTAAAATATTCTGTTCACCTCCTTAATATCTTGATTTCTTCCTTTTGCTTTGGCTTCTTGGAGCTCCAGTTCAATACTCAGAATCTCTTCTGACATCCATCTTGGCCTCTGTCTTTGTAAGTCCTTTTACATTCTTTCTGGATGATATTCTTAGTATCCTCTGCAGCTCATTTGGTCTCCCCTTATTAGTGTTCGAATCCTCAAATCTGTTCCTGTGATGGTTTTGAAATTCAGGTGAGATAGACTCAAGGTAAAATTTTCATTCCTGTGGATTTGGTTTCATTTTCCTTCGCTTCAGCTTGAATTTGCATATGAGTAGTTGCTGGTCTGTTCCACAATCAGCACCTGGCCTAGTTCTGGCCTAGTTTTCACAGCTGATAATGTGCTTCTCCAGCAATTCTTTCCACAGACGTAATCAATCTGATTTCTATGCATACCATCAGGTGAAATCCATGTGTATAGCCCGTGTTAATGTTTCTTATAAGATGTATTTGCAATGAATATGTCTTGAATTTTGCAAAATTCTATCATTCTATCTCCAGCTTAATTTCTGTCACCAAGGCCATGTTTACCAACCATGGATCCTTCTTTCCTGTTCCCAACTTTTACATTCCAGTCACCTGTTATTATCAATACATCTTTATTGCATGTTCAATCAATTTCTAACTGGAAAAAGTTGGTAGAAATCTTCTATTTCCTCCTCTTTGGCTCTGATTGTTCGTGCATATGTTTGAATGATAATGGTTTTCACTGGACTTCTTTTTATGTATATGGATATTATCCGGTCATTCACAACATTGTACTTCAAGAAGGATCTAGAAATTACTTCTTTAACTATGAAAGCAACCCCATTTTTCCTTACCTTTTCATCTCCAGCCTAGTATATCATATGATTATATGACTCAAAATTTCCCATGCCAGTCCATCCCATTTCTCCAATACCTAGTATGTCAATATTTATGCATTCTATTTCTGTCTTAACAATTTCCAGTTTTCCTACCATTCATGCTTCTCACATTCCATGTTATAATCACTAGTGTCTGCTTACAATTGTTCCTCCTTTGTGTTTCCATACTTGAGGGCTCAGCTTCAATTAACACATCTGCTAGTCGAAGTCAGCTCTATTGTATGTAGGGTTTTCAAAGTTTTGCTATTTCACAAGTGGATGGCCAATCCTTCTCCTTAGTCTGTCTTAATTTAAATGCTCATATTTAGAACATTATCTGACAATTTTATGGAAAAGAACAGTTGGATCTTGGCTGAAAGCTGGGAGTGCCAGAGGAATGTCTATCTGTGTTTCATTGACAATGCGAAGGCATTTGACTGCATGGATTACAACAAACTGTAACTGACTTTGAGAAGAATGGGAATCCCAGAACACTTGATTGTGCTTATGCAAAACTCATACTTGGACCAGGAGGCAGTCAACAGAACAAAGCAAGGAAACACTGCACGGTTCAAAATTAGGAAGAGTGTACACCAGGGATGTGTCTTATCTCCATACCTTTTCAATCTATATGCAGTACAGATTATCTGGAAGGCTGGGCTCTATGAGGAGAAATGTGGCATCAGAATTGGAGGAAGACTCATTAACAATCTGCTTGCTGAAATGGAGGAGGACCTGAAGTGCTTGTTGCAGAAGGTCAAGGACTGCAGCCTTCAATATGAATTGAAGCTCAACATTAAGAAAACAAAGATTCTCACTACTGGGCTGATAGGCAGCATCATGTTAGATGGTGAATACATTGAGATTGTAAACAACTTTAGTTTGCTTGGCTCTACAGTCAGCACTCTTGGCACCAGCAGCCAGGAAATCAAAGACAAATTGCATTGGGAAATTCTGCTGTCAGAGACCTCTCAAAAGTACTGAAGAGCAATGATTTCAGTCTGGAGACTAAGGTGTGCCTGATTCAGGCCATAGTCTTTGCAATTAGTTGCTATGGGTCAGAAAGCTGGACAATGACCAGGGATGATAAAAGGAGAATCAATACCTTTGAGCTGTGGTGCTTGAAGAAGAGTATTGACTATATACTATGGACTGCTAGGAGAACAAATAGGTTTGTCCTAGAGAGGGTGGAACCATTCTTCTCCTTGGAGGCAAGGATTCTGAAGCTTCATTTGACACACTTTGGACATGTTGCAAGGAGGAGCAGTCCTTGGAGAGGGATGTCATGCTTGGGAGGTTGGAGGGACAGAGCAAGAGAGAAAGATCCTTGATGAGATGGAATGATTAAGTGACTGGGATGATGGGAGTAAGTGTGTCAGAGATAATAAGATTGGCACAGAAAAGAGCAAGGTTTAGGGCTATGTACATATAGTTGCTATGGTTGCAAGTGACTCTACGGCATATACCAACAATACATTTGCATCTTTTCAACAAAATGCATTGCAGATTTTCATTTAGAAATTTGGTCACAGCTGTTCAATTGGTTCTTACTCATTTCAATTCTCCATCTGATTTTTGAGACTGTAAGACATGAGGACAGGAGATTGCTCATCTCTCTGCTGTGGTGTCTTGGTGAATTTGAACTACAGCCAGAGATGCATACAGCAAATTAACAGTGCAACTCATTATGGATTAAGCTTTGAGTTTTCACAGAAAGGTAACATTAATTCTGATTGGGATAGTCTAAGAAGACTACATCTAAACAGTAAGTTTACATAGTTCATAGAAGGATTGCATTACCATGTGCAATGAGAAATAAATTTATTGGTAAATGGAAAGATCTGTATATCCATTTGCAAATGTCAGTATATATATAAAATCAAAGAGCAATAAAAATTACATTTTTTAAGGCATCAAATCAGAGTATATATGCATAGCATTGCTTCTTTCAAAAATCTTGGAATTCTTCGTACTCTTTTTTTTTTGCCATTAGTATTGACATTATAACACTATTATTAACTTAGTCTATTGGGATTTCAGAAAGTGAATGTACTTGTTAAGAAGAGATATTATTGGAAAAACATATAATGTTGTTGTTGTTATGTGTCGTCGAGTCATTTGCGACTCATAGCGACCCTATGCACAACGGCCCTAAACTCTGCTCTGTCCTGTGCCAATTGCACTGCTCTGACACTCCCATCCCGATTATCCCAGTCACTGAATCAATCCACCTCATAGAGGGCCTTCCCCTCCTGCGCTGTCCCTCCACCCTCCCAAGCATGATGTCCCTCTCCAAGGACCGGTCTCTCCTCACAACATGTCCAAAGTATGTTAGACCGAGCCTCAGAATCCTTGCCTCCAAGGAGCCACCCGGTTTAACCCTTTCCAGGACAAATCTGTTTGTTTTCCTAGCAGTCCATGGTATTCTCAATACTCTTCTCCAGCACCACAGCTCAAAGGCATCAATTCTCCTTCTATCCTCCTTGGTTATTGTCCAGCTCTCTGATGCATAACAAGTAATTACAAATATATAATAGTTACTAATAATTTCTCCTGGCAAAACCATTTCTTTACTCCTACAGTTTTTCTTACCCATGCATTTTTTGTTTGATTGATTCCCTTCCAAGGGCAACAGAAAATTAAAAAGTTCTGTGCATTTAAGTTTCCCAGAAACTTTTTCTATTAAAAGCAGAGATAATCAAGTCAGATTATAAGAAAAATAATCAGTGTACAACTCAGTCTAACAAAAATATACAAAGATGTATTTGACCAGAAACCTTGTTCTTTCCCATTCTCATGGTTTTTAAAGCAGATTTTTCTCCATTTTTTAGTTTATTAAAATTGAAATTAAACACAAATTTCACCTTCTTTATATTTATGCTTCTACAATTTTAATAAATATGTAGTATTCCATGATTATCTCTATATTCTAATGTTTTGATTTTTCACTTCCCAATATTTCTCAAGTTCATTTACAGACAATCTTCTCTTTTACCAACAGACCTCAAATCCTGCCAATCGTCGATAACCACCAATTTCTATCTCTGTAAACTTGCTTTTTCTGGCAATTTCATATAAATGGAAGCATATAATTTTACATTTATATTTAGCTTCATTCACTTATAATGTTCTTAAGGGTAATCTATAAAATAGCATGTGATCCCACCCTCTTTTTCCCTTTTTACTGCTGTGTAATATTCCATTATGTTTTCTATGTACCACTGAGTAAGAACTGAGCTGTAGCTGGTCCTTCAATTGGTTTTCAGAGCCAGTAAATCTCACAAAAGATTACTCACTTTTCATGCATGGAACAGTTGGTGGCTTCCAACTGTATGCTTTTTAGTTGGCAATGCAACCCCTTATCATTAAGCCCCATAACTTCCTAATCATTCATTAATTAATGGATACTTGGAATCTTTTCTGATTTTTACTATTACAATTGATGTTTCTATGAATAACTGAATGTCCTTCTGTGACTATGCTTTCAATTATTTGGGTAGAAGACTAAGATTGCAGAATCATATTTTAAGTTTAACAATTTAAAAAACACCCATTTGTTTTCCAAAGTGGCTGCAGCATTTCTCTACTTTCTTATAAATACTTGGCATTGTCTGCTTTTTCAAAAAGCCATTGTTTTGCCTGTAAAATGGTGTCTTGTGATTTTTAACTTTCATTTCCCTTACGGTTAATGTTACTGAACATATTTTCTTTCATGAAATGTCTATTTCTATCTTTTAGCTATTTTTAATGATATTGTTTATGTGATGATGATGACAATGATGTTATAGAACATTAAATATGTTGACTGCTATTGTCTTTGTGTACCATCGAGTCAGGACCAACAAATAGCTGATCCTCCAGTGGGTTTTCAGAAGCAGTTAATCATACAGGAATAGATTAATCCTTTAATAATTGTCTTTTTCAAATATTTCCCCAGGTTATATGTTTGTCTTTTCATTCTCTTAATTGTATTAGTGAAGCAAAAAAATTGTTCATTTTAAAAAATCAGACTTCTTTTTATTTAATGTATTATATTTTTTCTGCCTTAGTTGAAAAATTTTAGCTTTATTCAAAGTCACAAAGACATTTTCTTCTAAAAGATTATATCATAGTTTTAGCTTACATTTGGGTCTAAGATCTATTTTTAATCATTTCTTTTTGTGAGGTAAGAGGGGAAGATAAGAAGAATCAATGATTCTTTTTTATTGCTTATGGATATCAATTGGTTATAAAACTATGTTGAAAGATAGCTTCTTCCATTTTGAATAGTACTCACTCTCTTGTACAATTGTCCACATTGTAAATGCAACCTTGTTAAACTTGTTTGCTAGTTATGTTAGTCTCTGCATCCTTACATGTATGTGTCCA
The DNA here is from genome assembly GCF_000299155.1 of Elephantulus edwardii. Lineage (NCBI taxonomy): Eukaryota > Metazoa > Chordata > Mammalia > Macroscelidea > Macroscelididae > Elephantulus > Elephantulus edwardii. The sequence continues at coordinate 2,554,608 of NW_006399807.1, forward strand.
TGTATGTCCCATGCTGCTATTTTGTTGCATGCCATCAAGTCTGAACCAACTCACAGCAGAGCCTCCAGAAAGTTTTCAGAGAAATGAAATTGCATGAGAGGAGATAGTCTATCCTTCTCCCACAGAGTATCTGGTGGAGTCAAACCATATGCCTTTGGGATTGCAGAACAGTTGTTTACTTAGGTTACCACAGCTGCCTGTAGGTCCCACAGAATTTATTAAAGATTATGTCATTGGCAAACAAATACTCCATTTTTATGCCTTTCTTTCCATTTAGGAAGTCTGCTTTTGTGTGTTTTGCTTGGTTTAGTTTTTACTGTTGTTGGTATTTTAATTTTTTTCTTGCTTTATTGCATTATATAGTGTTGTTTTTAGGTGCCCTCTAGTTGCCTATAACTCATTGTTACTCTATGCACAATAGCTCTGAATCCCATACTGAGCCAATTTCACTATCTCTAATACACCTGGCCCTATTACCCCTGTCACTGTGTCAATCCATCTTATCTTTGTCTCCTGCATTGTCCCTCCACCCTTCCAAACATGATATCATTCTCTAAGAACTGGTCACTCCTGGCAACATACCCAAAGTATGTTAGACAGAGCTTCAAAATCCTTGATTCCAGAGAGCAATTTGGTTTTACCCTCTCCATGGCAGACCAATTTGTTCTCCTGGCAGTCCATGGTGTTTTCATACTGTTCTCCAGCACCACAATTCAAAGGCATCAATGCTTCTGTCATCCTTATTCATTGTGCAGCATAGCCTGGATCAAGTGCCCTTTAGTCTCCAGACTGCCATCTTTGCTCTTCAGCCCTCTGGAGAAATCACTGACAACAGACTTTCTTAATTTGTTTTGTCTTTTGATTTCCTTATTGATAGTTCCAAAAGAATTAATTTTGTCCTTTCCTAGCTCAGATAAGGCTGCCCACACTGAGAACTATGGTGGGCAAGGCCTAAGGGTTAAACAGTTTGGGGGCTAAGAGTGATGACAAGAGACTTTGCTTTGGCCTTTCCCAAACTCAGTGTGCTGGTAATGGAAGAGAAGCACTAAGCCACAAGAAGTCAGTCCTGGTACAGATTTCAAGGCAAACAACTTTTCCTCAGAATCGTCTGAGATAGAAACCCTTCCCTAATTCTAGTACCTGAAATTTGGTCTTAGAGATTCCTAAACCCAAGAAAGACTTGTTGCAGCAGTGAGATGCTTGAAATCACAGAAGCACAGAAGGCTTGAGACCTAAGCCATCATGGGCTGGATGGCAGGAGGGAGGTGTTGAATGGAAGGATTGGAAGAGGATGCTGGTGGAGCAGGTAAAGGGATGGGTCAAGACACACTTTGCAAGTGTGGGAAGCAGCACTGAATCTTTTAGTTGCTTCTAAAATTGGTAAATGTCTTTCATCTGCTTCTTTCTGTAAAATGTTTGTCTGTTAGATACTGTTCTAAACCTGAGCATTTGAATTCAGACAGACTAGGAAGAAGGATTGGTCATCCACTTCTGAAATAACAGGCCTTTAAAAACCCTATGTGCAATAGAGCATACTTAGGGAAGACTAGCAGATATGGCAGCTAAAGGTGAGCCCTCAAACAAGGAGGAAGAACTTTAAACAGACACTAATGATTGGAATGTGGAATGTGAGAAGCATGAATGTAGGAAATTGGACATTGTTAAAAAAGAAATGGAACACATAAATATTAACATACTAGGTATTAGTTATCTAAAGTACTCAAGAGCAATGGTGTCTCTCTGGATGCTAAGGTGTGCCTGATACAGGCCATGGTCTTTGCAATCACTTGTTATGCATCAGAGAGTTGGACAATGACTAGGGAGGATAGAAGAAGAATTGATGCCTTTGAGCTGTGGTGCTTGAGAAGAGTACTGAATGTACCATGGACTGCCAAGAAAACAGATTCATCCTGGAGAGGGTTAAACCAGGCTACTCCTTGGAGTCAAGGATTCTGGGGCTTCGTCTGACGTACTTTGGACATGTTGGAAAAAGACACAGGTCCTTGGAGAGGGACATCCTGCTTGGTAGGGTGGAGGGACAACGCAGGAGGGAAGACCCTCTATGAGGTGGATTGATTCAGTGACTGGGGTAATCGGGATGGGTGTGTTAGAGGCAATGCGACTGGCACAGAATAGAGCAGGGTTTAGAGCTGTTGTACATAGGGTCGCTATGAGTCACAAACGACTCGACGGCACATAACAACAACAGGTATTAGTGAAATAAGATGAACTGGCATGGAACATTTTGAATCAATCATATGATCAACTATGCCGGAGATGAAAAGGTGAGAAAATATGAGGTTGAGTTCATAGTTAAAAAAGTCATCTGTAGTTCTGTCATGAAATACAGTGTTGTGACAGGATAATAGCCATACATATACAAGGAAGTCCAGTGAATACCACTATCATTCAAATATATTAACCAATGACTAGAGCAAAAAAAGAAAGAAACAGAAGTTTTCTATCAATTTTGCAGTCAGAAATTGAATGAACATAAAATCAAGATGCAGTAATAATGGGTGAATGGAATGCACGAGTGTTTCCACATCTTTGATTTTCTGAAAAAGTTTGTAATTTCTATTTAAATATTCCATGTATTTACCAATGAAGCATGGGTCTATCTAGGCCTACTTTGTGGAAAAACCTTAATTACTAATGGAATTCTTTTGTTTGTTATAAATCTATTACTATTTTCTCATTTTCTTCTGGAAATATATCCTTATCAAAACAACTTGATCTTTGAAAATTAACCATTCAGTAAATGAAGAGTGGGTGTATACTTTTCTTTAGCTTTTGAACATGGTTTCTGATTTTAGTTGCCTCCAGAAACTCTATGAACTTGGAGAAAAGATAAAAGTTTTGCATTCAAGACTTTCACTCATGGGGTCACTATGGGTTGTTGCGGACCAAGGGTAAAGTATTTTTATAATTATTAATAACGAGACAGACATCCAGGAATGAGATAGAAGAGAGATCATAAAACAGGGGGCCAGCAGTTCTCACTGAAGGGCCTCAAGCCATGCCTCTCTATGTATTTATTGATAATCAGGGGAAACAAATCTTAAAAAGAATTCCTTGTCTCTGTAAATAAAGGCAAATTTTTCTCTATTGTTAACCTAATGCTTTAGCTCAGGAAGTATTTCACATGTAGTAACACTCCCTCTGTAGGGGGGCCCTAGTTGTCTCTTGTCTGCAGGGAACAAACAGCTCATTTTCTGTGATCTGTCAAAAGAGAAATCCTAACTTACACATCTGTAATATTTGGTATGAAGTTTGGCTTCCCATAACGGGTCGTCTACGACTCTACGTCACTTAATAACAACAACAACCCTTCAAGCAGATCAATTACATTTTTAGACACACTTGCTTGCAGACATTGAATAAAGTTAGAAAACCAGTCAACATTACTTTATAAGGCTTTGTCCATATGTAGCAAAGCACTTACTAGCTTTTTGGCTTTTAGTTCTTCTATGCATAATACCTCCATGCCTTTGCTCCTTCAGTCACATTTCTCTGGAATTCCCTGTTCTGTTTCTTGACTTCACCAACTTATGTGTCACCATATTCAGAAAGACATCAAAATCTCCTCTCTGGCAATTTGTGCATATCTCTACCACAATACTTATGATATTATACTCAATTTTTACATTTAAAAGATGTAGGAATTCATGCTTTTCTGTCAGTAATAAGTTCAAAAGTAGGATTAGTCTTTTAGAAATATTTCTTCCTTGTTATTGCTGTTGATGATTGTCTTCAAGTTGAGCACAACTCATAGTAACCCTATGAACAAAAGGCCTGAAGCCCCTCTACAACTATCAATATTTATCAAAGTTCATAGAGTTTCTAGAGGCATGTTATTTAGGAAGTGGATGCCACTTCTGCTTCCAAACCTGTCATAGTATGTTATTATTGAGTCGCCTGTAATATATAGCTACCCTATGAAAGCTTCATATATAAGTTATTAATTAGATGGAGGGCTGGTGAAAGGGACATAGATGTGAAGGGAGGGGGTAGAAGTGGATGGATATCCTGTGGGATGGTGAAGCAGGAAATAAGTGCGTAAAGGT
>NW_006399807.1:2561789-2570764 GCF_000299155.1 Elephantulus edwardii
TCGACGGCACATAACAACAACAACATCTATAGCAGCTCTGACTGAACCCTTCCCTGCCCTGAGCCAGTTTCACTAACACACCGACCCCTCGTCCCAGGTACTGTATCAGTCCATCACATTCATGGTAATTTCTTTTTTAAATATGATAATTCTGGCCATATAATAATTTTACAATAGAATTCTGTTGCGTTAATCTGATCTATTAACTCTGATTCAAGCTATACCTATGACTTTGGAAAAGTCAGTTAATATTTCCAAACCTTTTTAAAAAAATATTTTAAATAGTTGAGGTTGAACTAATTGATCTTTTTAGTGTCTTTCTCATCTGAAATCCTGGTTATGTAATTCCATTATCTCTTGGCTCAAAGAAACTATATTGTGTCACATTTAATCTCACAAACATTTGACTATTATTGCTGTATAACTTCTGCCAAAACTATTCAATAAAATTTCTTCGTTGCTTGTTAACTCATTCAAATATATTTATAAAGATGTTTCATTAGAATAATCTGATTATGCTCTTACTCATTGCCAGAGGTTTATTTATTCTCTGACAAGATCCTCGTCATTAATATTATATTCTCCTTTCTCCTTGCCAAGAAATTAATATTCAAGTAACTTGTTCAGAAGGCACCTACAACTCTCATAGAAAAAAAAAATGATGCTTTAAAAAATCTTGGACTTCAGCACTCCCACAATTGGAAGAAGAAAGATAAGATTTCAAATACTAGAAAAGGTACTTGTACTTCTCTTGGTTCTTTCAAAAACTCACTAGAAGAAGTGTACTATTTTATTAGATTTTCCAATTTAAAGTCTGCTATTTATTATTAAGTATAGCCTTAAAATTGATTGTATAATAAGAAGAATTATTTGAATAGAATTTTGGGGGGTTTGGGACAAAGGGAAAATAGATCAGAATTCTGCTTGTAAAAATCATCACTTGCTGTTTAGGAAGTGGATGCTACTCCTGCTCTCTCTTTCTCTGGTCTTTTTCTTTTTTTTTAAATTTTTTATTTTTTTTTTTCTCTGGTCTTTTTCTCTTTTATCTCCTCTCACTGTCCTTTCTACCTATTGGTTAGTAGTGGTCTCCCCTTCCTCTCCCCAAAACCCCCAAAACAAAACAAAACAAAATAAAACCACTCATGTCAAGTCATTACAATTCCTGGTAACCACTCAGGGCAAATCTTTTGGTCAGCATCCCAGCAGTGAACCACTCTGCCACCAGGGCAGACCAACTCATAGCTGACCAATCATTTGGTTTCATAGATTGTAAGTGGCACAAGATGAGACTGTCCATTTTTCTACCTCACGGCCACTGATGATGGGCATGACCCTGATAATCACTGGAAACTCTCTAATGGTATCAATTAAATTCTCCATGGATTGCCCTCCAAAGCTCCCTCCTTCAATTCATCTAAATTTATTGCCGTGGAGTTGGAACCAATTCATGGCTGATGCCCCACTGTGTTTCCAAAATTGGAATTCACATGGTAGAAGATCACCCTTCTTTTATCACGGAGCTCACAGTAGTTACCAGTCACCGATGAAGTGTGTGGTCCTTGAGTTAGCAGTGCAACTTCCTATGGACAATGTCAGCAGAGCACCAGTCTTCAGTTAATTCTCATCCTATGTCTAGTTTCCTGGACCCACTTGGAGGAGCAAGGTTAGGACTTGTAACTGCAATGCAAATTCTAAGACTCTGTTCTTGACAGATGACATTAGAATGATGGTGTGAATCTTCAGAAAAGGATTGGCCTGTACTTTCTTCAAATTATGGTATTCATAAGATAAAAATACCTTTTTTCTTGCTAATATTGACTATAATTTGTTATGATGTTAAGTTTCAATCTTAGAATCAGAGCAGAGAGAAATGAAATTTCATTCTGTTAGAACGGTAATTGAAGAGTGAACTGAAATATATCCCAAATAGTTTCATAAATGTTCAATTTGTTTAAAATTGAATGTATAATGATCAAATTATTGGGAAAAATGTTTTTAAAAAACCAAATAAAATTCATAACAAAGTGGTAACTTTTAGTTTTACTTCTTTATTTTGTTCTTCAGCTATAATATTTTTTATTTCCAAGTCCTAAGGGATATCCTAGGTTATATCGCAAGGTAAATTTTTCTTATTTCTCTAAAAAAACCTATGTCTGCTACTACTTGCCATTGAATTAATTATCTCTAAAAAACCAAGTAGTTTCATAGACAGGACCTTTTCTTTCTCTTTTTTTAAATTAATTTTAATGAAAATTTTCAGAGTCTTTGGATTTCCATTCATTCATTGTTGCACTTTTCTCCCTGCCAACCCCAACCCCTCTGCCAGGATACTCTTCTCTGAAAAGTAAAAGAAAAGTTCCCCCATTGTTTTACATTCCCTTCCCTCAGGTTCACTCCACTACGCAGCCTTCTTTCTGGACTCCTGTCATGACAATAATACCTAATCACATATCCCTTTTAAACAGTTTTCTCCCTCATTTGTTTCAATGCAGTATACATTATTTATTTCATCTTTCTCAGTCTCCCCCCAAACCCAATGTCAGTCCTGTTTTACAACAGTAGCACCATGCAGTATTTATCCCTTTGTGACTGAGATATTTCACTCAGCATAATGTCCTCCAGGGTCACCCATTTTAAATAATATTGCATGAGTTCCTTGGTTTTCAAAGCAGCATAATATTCCATTGTGTGAATAAACCACAGCTTCTCTATTGATTCATTTGTTGATGGGCATTTAGGTTATTTCTAACTCCTTGCTATTCTGAACAAAGCCGAGATAAACATGGGTATGCAAATATCTGCTTGGGTGGCAGTTATGGTCTCTTTGAGGTATATTCCCAGTAGTGTAATTGCTGGGTCAAATGGTATCTCTATTTGCAACTTTTTGAGAAAGCACCACACTGCTTTCCACAGTGGTTGTACCACTTTACACTTCCAGCAACAGTGACTAAGGGTTCCAGTTTCTCCACAACCTCGCTAGCATTTGTTGCTTGCTGTTGTATTAAATTTTGCTATTCTTACTGGGGTTGGATGATATCTCATAGTTATTTTGCCTTTTCTTACTTTTATTCCTTTCATTTCATCAATCTGACTCATTGCATGCATTTGTATTAAATACCAGATATATACAAAGCACCATGTTGAAAAGAAGGATTAATAGTAATAAAATAGTCATACATATATATGTGCCATGTGGGGGGTGGGGTGGATGTGTGTTGCTTCACATGAAGTGATAGGGCATTTGCACATATATATGTACTGATTTTTTAAAAAAAGGTTGTTGCTATTGCGTCAATTCCAATTCATAGTGAACCTACAGGACAGGCTAGAACTGACTCACAGGGTTTCCAAGGCTGTTCATTTTACTCAAGTGCGGTTTTATTTCTAAAGTGTTTCTGGTGGGTTTGAACTACTAATCTTTCTATTATTATCCTAGGACTCTTAAGATGTGTTAATAGAAGCACACGATTAAAAGGATGTTTAGTTACATGTTTCTGCTGGGGTCATAAAGTTTAAAAAAACCAAAACACTGCATTTTCCATATGTCTGTTTTATTACAAGGATGATGGTGGAAAGGTACTATATGATAAATAATTCATCTTTCGGAAGCATACAATCTAAGCAAACAATACAGCTTCATTGTCTTAGAACAACAAATTAACTTCTTTTATTAGAAAATTGAATTCGCTGTGAGAGATAGCACACTCTTTAAAATGCTGGTCTTTCTTTTTTTCTTTTATCACTATTATTGTTGCTGTTAGGTCCTTCAGAGTGGAATGCAACTAGCAATCCTATGAATAACCAATCTGAACAATGCCCCATCCAGTGCCACCCTTACAATCTCTGACATACTCAAACTCATTGACACAAACACTGTGTCAACCCACCTGGTCAAGGGTTCTTTCTCTCTTTCACAGTCCCATCACCTTCCCAAGCGTGATGACCCTTTCCAAGGAATAAGCTAGAAACATGCCAAAGCTATGTGAGATGAAGCTTCATCATCTTTGCCCCCAAGGAGCACAATGGCTTCACTTTCTCCAGGATATATCTGTTTGTTCTTTTGGCAGCCCATGGGATAGTCATCACTGTTCTCCAACACCACCAGTTCAAAGGTATCAATTCCTATTCTATCATTCTTGTTTATTGTCCAGCTGTCAGTTGCATAACAAGTGACTAATGAGACAGAGGCCTAAATTAGGCGTACCTTTATCCTAAAACTGACTTCATTACTCCTCAGTAAATTGGAGAGGTCTATGGATACAGATATTCCCAGTACAATAAGTCTCTTGATAGCTTGATTGCTAGTTACCAAGGGTATTGATTGTGGATCCAAGTAAGATGAAGTCATTGACAGTCTCAATCCTTTCTCCATCCATCAAGACGTTGCCTACTGGACCAATTGCAAGGATTTTTGTTTTCTTGATGTTGAGATGAAACTTATATTGAAGGTTGCAGTGTTTAACATGTTACAGCAGGTGCAATCAGTTATTAATATTGGGGGGAACAGAGGTAGAAAAGGTTGTTGAAATGCAGCAAATACATGCTTCCTTTTTCTTGCTTGTCTCTCCCAAAATTGCAGGGTTTTTGCAATACCATAGAACAGTGGCAGCAAAGAACTTTGAAGCAAATGTAGAAGATACATGGCAAAAAATGAAAACAAAGTTTTGGTCCCTGAGTCAATTCCAACTCATGGTGGCCCAGATCACAAGAGAGTGAAATACTATCCAGGCCTAAGCTACTTCTGTGTCACAGCTGTGTCCTTTGTAAAATAAGGATAATAAAACTAATAGAGGTTACTACTGCAGTAAACAATTGATAGAAGACTGTGAAAATATTTTGAAAAGCTGAAAGCATATGTGAAAGGTACTGTTCTGCGTAGATGGATGAAAAACAGGGAAACTTGTTTTTTTGTGGGGGATACAATATAAGGACAAATTATTTAAAAAAAGAGTTTTTGGTGGGTTTTCTAGTGGTAATATTATGATTCTGAATATTTTCTCGTTTTGATCTATTAAGTACTATTCTATCCTAACTAAAAAATAAAGAGGAGAGAGTTTTTCTTACATCAGTAGCATCCTCAGCATCTCAAATTATGATTTTACTCTTTCATTGTCTTGGGGGGCTTTTAGTGAGGTTGTAGAAATGAATATGTCTAGAATGATTCATGTGTCTTTACTTCTCAAAAGAGCTTCCACTACTCTAGAATATCATATCTCATATTCAACATTACAGATTCTTATGCTGGATTCATCCACCATTTTTATTTATTATGTTTAACTTTCATTTCTTCCAAAATAAGTAGCAAAATCTATCTCCCATCTGCCTTCAAGATGCAGAAAGCAAATCACAACTGGGTCTTATTCTCAAAGTTGTGTGATTTACGAAGTGAGTCTAATCTATGGTAGTTTCACCCTCTCCTGCACTGAGAGGCCACTAAACAAATCAGAGCCAAGCTTTAAACATCTAGTGCATGACTAGGACCAGAGATAACTTCATCTTCGATATATCTAACCCTATGTGTATGTTCTGTGATTCAGTCTCCATCTGTTTCTCAACCTTGCTTTAAACTCATAATTCATCTTGGTAGTCAAGCACCAACTCATCAAGTCCTGAGCCAAATAATTTGATTAAAATGTCAGGTGAACTGTATGAGCATTCTGTTCTTCCTCCACAGCGCAGTCCTGTTGTTCCACTGGCTGTCCTATTACCGAAGGTGTTCTTACAGTTAACAAATGACAGCTGCAATTGTCCTGAGCGGAAATCATGAGTCTCACGGGAAATTACATGAAGGTCACCTCTATCTAATTGGAACTAAATTTGCAAGTCTCACAAAAACAGACCCAGAACAATATTAAACACAATGAAAGCAGCACTGCCAAGAATGTTACCCAAGCAAAATCTTTCAAGAGTTGGTCTTCCGGGACCGATACAGTCATGTATATTTGTTTGCTTAAAGCCTAGGGGAGTCTCACTGAGTCACAGCACTGCATTTACCAACTTTACTGACCCTGAATACAAACTGTAAGAATAAACCTGAGACACTATTCATGGTGCACTGTGCATCAGAAGAAGCTTGATGGCAAATTGCAAGGCAGTGGGCCATATTTCTTCAGCTGCAAATCTATTTCAGATAGTTATCACTGGGACAAGAATGGAGCTAAAGTAGAAATATGTGAATAAAAACAATTCTTAATGATAATTCCTTTTTAAAAGAAAAATAACAAAATAGGGAGGTATTATTATCTGTAAACACACAATTTCAGCAACGGTGATTATTTCCCACTTTGATAGGACATAGAACACTTCGGATAACTGTTCCTCCAGGTGGTATTCACAGCAAATTTCTACCCATTCTTTGTGGCCCATTTTTACAAAGAACCAACTAAAACAGAATCCTTGGAGACAAAACCAAAAGCATGAGGAATTATCCAGGGTAGCTATTTATATGTAATAAACTATATTATTAGCATTACTCACACATACTCTTGCCAGGCTCTCATGAGATGGCCGTACTTTACCTTGTCAATATTTTCTCCAATTATTTCCTCTCCCTTTCTCAAACAACAGTCAATTTGAATGACTCACTGCCCTCTCTTACTCTTTTCACTCCATGCCTGTACTCAAGGCATTCTCTTTACCAGGAATGCCCTCTCTCCTACCACGTCCCTTCCTTTCCACTCTTGCTGTCTCAGGTCATGAGCCCAAGTACTCTGCTACACCAGCATCCAAGCAAGCCCGGTTCATTAGCTTAGCTACACTTCCAAATCATTTGTTTAGACAGAAGATAATGAAAGAAATAGGTGAAATATCTGTTTCCACCTCACAATTACCCAAAAATCAGCTAAGCTTTTTCCAGTTACCAGAACAGGAGCCTTCGTGGATCAACGATTGACTATATGGCTGCTAACCTAACAAGTCAGAGGTTCAAACCCACAAGCCACTTTGAAATTGAAAAGACCTCATGTTCTGCTTCCATAAGATTACTATGTCCTAAAAACAAAAAAAAAAAACAAAAACAAAAAACAAAAAACAAAAAAAAAAGATTACTATGTCCTCCACAATCGAGCTGATTATTACTCATGTTGATCTTGGCCTGGTGGTAAGAAGTTGCACTACAATTCCAAAACCTTGGGGTTCGAATCCACTAGCTACTCCTCAGAAGGATGGGGAAATATCTTCCTGTGTAATTTATTGGCTCTGAAAATGCCCTGGACGGTCAGCTGTGAATTGGTTCTGACTCAGTGGCACACAACAACCACATATTGACCTTGTTGTTTTGCTGTTATGTGCTGTCTAGTAACCTGCAACTCACAGACACCCTATGTACAACAGTCCTAAATCCTGCTCTATCTTGTACCAATCTCACTGTCTTTGACACACCTACCCCCATTGCCCCAGTCACTGAATCAATCCATCTCATAGAGGGTCTTCCTCTCCTGCGCTGTCCCTCCACCTTCCCAAGCATGATGTCCCTCTCCAAGGACTGGTCCCTTTTTGCAACATGTCCAGATTATGTCAGATGGAGCTTAAGAATCCTTGACTCCAAGAAGCAGTCTGGTTCCACCCTCTCTAGGACGAATCTGTTCTCTTAGCAGTCCATGGTATATTCAGTACTCTTCTCCAACACCACAGTCTCTGACTGACATAATAATTTTTTCAGTACTTTGGAGATGTTTCTGAAAGTAGACTTTCCCAATGCAATTCCTCTGGCTGCTGGTGCCAAGAGTGTTGATTGTGGAGTCAAGTAAACTAAAGCTGTTAACAACCTCAATCTCTTCACCATCTATCACGATGCTGCCAATTGGCCCAGTTTTAAGAATGATGCTGTTCTTCAATCCATATAGAATGCTTCAGTCCTTAATCTTCTGCAGCAAGCACTTCAGGTCCTCCTCAGTTTCACCAGTGTTGTATCATCTGCATAACACAGATTGTTGAATCTTCCTCCAGTATTGATGACACATTTCTCCTCACTGAGATCAGCCTCCTGGATAATCTGTTTGCATATAGTTTGAAAAGGTATGGAGATAGGACACACCATTGGCATACACCCTTCCCAATTTTGAAACATGCAGTTGCACTACCCCATGTGGTTTCTAATGCTTGTAATGCTTACAGAGGCTTGTAATCTTTACAGCAGATGGTGGACTCAAACCACTGTACTTTCTGGTTTACACCTGAGCATTTTGGTTTACGCCTGAGTATTTTAACCACTGTGCCACCAACGCTCATTTCCATAAAGATTACTATCAACTATGAGCAGTTCTACTCTGTCTGATAGGTTGCTATTTATTGGAACCAACTAGAAGACCCTCAAAATAACAACTCTTCTTTTCTTCATAGATGGAATTCTGGTTCAACCTCATGATGACTAACTAAGTTCTAGCTGTGCTTTGGTAAGGAAAAAAATTAAAAACAAATATCCAGCCCAAATATGTCTAAATATTGGCTTTCTGGTCATTCTTGCTATTTAATTCTAGATAGTTACACTAGTTCATAGAGCTTGAGCTATATGTCAGGCCCTCAAACATAACTTGCAAGCACAATGTTTGTTCCTTTCATGGGGAGGGAAAAGTGAGTGTCAAGATAGAATTCTCAGCATTGATCTGTTAGAACAAAAAGCAAAATAAAAAAGGAAGCAAAAATAAGAAAGCCTAAGAATAATGTGGGACACTGTCAAGAGGAATAAAATGCACATAAATGGAATCGTAGAACAGGAAGAAGCAAGTAAAGGCACTGAGAAAATTGTGGAAGAGTTACTAAAAGAAAAATATTCAGGGATAATGAAGAATGTACACAGGGTTTTCAGAGGCCTGCTATTTCAGAAGTGGATGGCCAATCCTTCTTCCTAGTCTGTCTTTATGTGAATGTTCACATTTAGAGAAGTATCAGATAGACCAGCAAGTTAAAGGTATATCCCTTATTGTGGAATTAACTTTAGTGTCAGTGTTGTCCCTGCCTTTCTCACACGCGTCTTT
>NW_006399807.1:2571724-2573183 GCF_000299155.1 Elephantulus edwardii
ATTGGCACAGGACAGTGTGGAGTTTAGAGCTGTTGTACATAGATAGGGTCGCTATGAGTCACAGGTGACTCGACTGCACATAACAACAATAACAACAATGAAGAATGAGACAATATATGTACAAGAAGCTGAGCAAACTCAATATAGAACAGACGCTTCCGCCCCCAAACACACACACACACACACACACACACACCCCCAAGACATGTCATAGTAAAATTTTCCAGAACCAAAGATAAGGAGAGAATTCTAAAAGTAGCAAGGGAGAAATGAAGAGTAACCTATAAGGGAGAACAAATTAGATTAAGAACCAATTTCTCAGCAGAAACCATGTGAGCAGAAAAGAGAGTGGAATGACATTCATCGAACACCCAGAGAATACAGCTGTCAACCAAGAACACTGTATCCAGCAAAACTGTCCATCAAATATGGAGAGACAAAGATATTTTCCGAAAAGCAAAGCCTAAAGGAGTTTGTAAAAACAATACTAATATTTCAGGAAATACTGAGGGAAGTCCTTCTTACAAAGATGCCACAGAAAGGAGAGTGGACCAAAGTAACCAGCAACAACACCAAAAGAAGCTTAACAAAATGATAGCAATAAAACTTAGCCTCTCAATAATTATATTGAAAGTGACTCGTTTAAATGCATCAGAGAAGAGAAAAAGAGTAGCAGACTGGATTAAAAAAAAAATCGCAAACTCATCAATATGCTGTCTGCAATAGACACACCTGAAAAGTGAAGACAAAGAAAGACTAAAAATGAAAGGATGGAAAAAAACATGCCAAGCAAACAGCAAACAGAATAAAAGCAGAAGTAGTGATAGTAATCGTTGATAAAATAGATGTCAGCATAAAAACCATAACAAAGGACATAGAAGGTCACAATAAAATGCTTAAAGGGTCAATAGGACGCGTGGACATAACCATAATAAGTAAACATGCACCAAATGATAGAGCTGTAAAATATACAAAGCAAAAGTTAAGAGAAATTGCACTGTTGTACTTGAAGTTTAGAACTCATGCTTAGGAGAAACGTTGGAAAAGGTTATTACCAAAAGTCTGAGAGCAAGTGAAAGAAACACGTCTTTTGCAGAAGATAATTAAATCTCTCGTGTGAGAGTTTTTATCCCACCAAGAATTGAAAGTGTGCACGTGGAAAAACATATGTGTTGGGCTTATGCAAAAGGCTGAAGCAGGGAAGCAAATGCTAAAGAAAATCGTAAAAGCAGATGGAATAATTATGTCTAGTGTGTGTTTTCTCTTTCCAGTAGAGTTTCCTTGCAACTCAAGATAGTTACGGGAAAGAAAATGCCTCAGATCACTGTTTTTCTAGTTAAGTGCAATAGATAGGGGGCATTACTCCACCCAAAGTTAAACCAATCCAGAAAAGAAAAATGCCAAGGAGTATGTCAAGTCAAATACCTTCTTTATAGTCTGGTGGCCTTTTGCTATGAGA
>NW_006399807.1:2573363-2592358 GCF_000299155.1 Elephantulus edwardii
TTCCTCTGACTCCTCTACTCCCATCACTGCAGTCACTGAATCAACCCAACTCATCGAGGGTCTTCCTCTCTTTCACTGTCCCTCTATCATCCCAAACATGATGTCCTTCTCCAAGGACTGGTACCACCTTGCAACATGTCCAAAGTATGTCAGACGAAGCTTCAGAATCCTTTCCTCCAAGAGGCTGGAGGTTATTTTGGTGGTGGTTTTGTCTGGATGGTGGTCAGGCCAGGGAAGTTTCTGGAGTCCTTTTTGTGGTGTGTTACTGTTCTTTTCCCCTTTCAAAAGTGGGTGGCCCTTGAGCCTTGGATTAAGGCTCAATCCAGGATGTGGATTTAAAATCGTTGATGAGGCAACGGGACTGTGGGCTGGCCTATGGCGTGGGGATATGGAACCTCCCTCCACTCTGGAAGTCGGTAACTGGCTGGCTGGCAGTTGTCTTGATTGTGGTCTTGTCTTGATTAATTCATTAATTTTAGAAGAATATTCTTTAAAAGGCACAACAATCATTTGTCTAATTGCTGTATTGAACAACTTGGAGTTGCTGTGATGCTGAACACTATCCCATAGTCGTGTAAAAACCCATAATGGTTACCCATTATGTACAATGATTGGATGAGCTTCCAAATTAAACCATGTTGGGAAGCAGGAGTGACATCCACTTCCTAAACTAGGTGCCTCTGGAAACTATAAACTCTATTAAATGTACGGAAATGATGTTAATTGTAGAACAGAGTTCAGGTCTTTTGTGCAAAGCTTACTATGACTCATTTCGACTTGCCAACACATAACCATTGCTAAATGAGACTAGTGCTGTTATATCTGGAGGAACACTCTTCCACTTTGCACATCACTCTTTGTCAAAGTGCTGTATGAAATAACCTAGGTTTGCTATGAAGCTGAACCTCGTGCCATGGGGATATCAAATACCAGAATGGTTTCCCATTTTGGACAGTGTTTGGTGGAGCTCCAGTTGTAAAACAGGTTGGGAAGCAGGAGTGGCATCCACATCCTGAACCATTTGCTTCTGGAAACTTTATGAAATGGAGAAACAATGATAGCTACAGAAAGGCATTAGGTCTTTTGTCCATAGAGTCACTATGAATCAACCTCAACTCGATGGCAATCAACAAAAAAACCAACAACTCAAATATGAAAACCTGGAGAAAATGGAGAAATACTTAAAAATTCACAGCAACCTACCTAAATAAACCCAAACCAAAATGGAACATCTGGGCAGACTCATTAAAAAAGAAGAAATTGGCAAGGTAATAAAACAACTTACAACCAATAAAAGCCCTGGACCAGATGGTTTTACTAGTGAATTTTATCAAATATTCACAGAATAACTGTCATCAATTCTACAGAAAATAATGGGTTAGAGGGAGAAATATGTGAAGAAAAGGGGAAAGATCTGGTGTAAAAAAATGTACACAAATTTTTTAAGTAGTAAAAAATTTAAAAAAATGTTTAAAAAAAATAGAAAAAGTTGTAATTCTCCCAGATTCATTCTAAGAAGCAAACATATCCTTGATATGAATGCCAGCAGAAGACAGCATCAAAACAGAAATCTATAGGCCAACATCTCTCATGAACATGCATGCAAAAATCCTCTATAAAACTCTGGTCAATACAGTTTAGCAATACATCAAAAACATAATTCACCATGACCAAGTGGGATTCCTAACGGGTATGCAGTGATGGTTCAACATAAGAAAAACAATCAGTGTAATTCATTACATTAACAAAGCAAAGAACAAGAACCACATGGTCCTATCAATTGATGCAGAAAAGGCCAACACCCTTTCCTGCTTAAAACACTCAACAAAAGAGGAATAGAGAGGAATTTCTTCAACATAGTAAAAAGTATGTATGCAAAACCAAGAGCCAACATCATTCTCAATGGGAAGAGATTAAAGGCATTCCCTTTGAGAACAGAATAGAGGAAGAGGATGCCCATTAACACTTCTCCTAATCTATATTGTATTTGAAGACTTAGTGATAGCAATAAAATAAGAAAAGGAAATAAGAGGTATCCAAATTGGCAAAGAGGAGGTAAAATTATCTCTGTATTCAGATAATACGATAGTATACTTAGAAAACCCTAAAGACTGAGAGATAATACTCCTGGAAATAGTTGACCAATTCAATAAAGTTACAGATACAAGATCAATATATAAAAACCTATTCGATTTCTCTACAGTGACAGAGAATACAGAATTTTTTTTTTGTTATGTGCCATCAAGTTGCCTGTGACCCATAGCGACCCTGTGTACATCAGCTCTGAAACCTCTCCTGTCCTGAGCCAGTCTCACTGATTCTGATACATAATCCTCCATTTCACCAGTGACTGAATCAATCTATCTCAACTGGGGTCTTTCTCTCCTGTGTTGTCCCTCCACCCTTCTGAACATGATGTCCTTCTCCAAAGACTGGTGCTTCCTGGCCATATGTCCAAATATATGAGACAGAGCTTCAAAATCCTAGCTTCCAAGAAGAAACTTGGCTTCACCCTTCTCCAAGACAGACCTATTTGTTTTCTTGGCAGTCCATAGTATGTTCAAGACTCTTCTGCAGCACCACAACTTGAAGGCATTAATGCTTCTTCTGTCATCCCTACTCATTGTACAGCTATCTGATTCATAGCAAATAATTGGAAAGACCATGGCCTGGATTAGATGCACCTTAGTCTCTAGACTGACATTGTTGAATTTCAGTACTCTAGAGAGATCTCTGACAGCAGATTTTTCCCAATGCAGTTCGTCTTTTGATTGCCTGAATACTGGTGCCAAGAGCCAAGCGTGTTGATTGTGGAGCCGAGCAAGCTGTAACTTTTACAACCTGAATCCCTTCTCCATCTATCATGGTGCTACCAGTTGGCAGGTGGTGAGAATCTGTCTTTTTGATGTTGAGCTTCAATCCATATTGAAGACTAGAATCCTTGACCTTATGCAGCAAGTGCTTCAGGTCCTCCTCAGTTTCAGCAAGCAAGGTTGTGTCGTTTGCATAACATAGGTTGTTGATGAGTCTTCCTCCAATCGAGATGCCACATTCCTCCTCATAAAGCATAGCTTCCTGAATGATCTCCTCTGCGTATAGATCCAAAAGGTATGGAGACCAGACACATTCCTGATACACTCTGATTTTGAACCATGCTGTGTTTCCCTGCTCTGTTCTGCGGACTGCTTCCTGGTCCAAGCGTAGGTTTTATTATAAGCACAGTCTAGTGTTCTGAGATTCTCATTCTACTCAAGGTTAGCTACAATTTGTTGTCATCCACACAGTTAGATACCTTTGCATAGTCCATGAAACACAGATAGACATTCCTCTAGTACTCTTTGCTTTCTGTCAAGTTACATCTGGTATTGGCAATAAAGTCTCTAGTGTCATGACCTCTTGTAAACGCAGCTAGTACTTCTGGTAGTTCTCTGTTAATATAATGTTCAGTCGTTTCTGGATAATCTTCAGCAGGATTTTGCTAAATCCTAGAAGTAATATTGTTCAATCATTTCTACATGGTCAGGTCATTTTTTATTTTTAATTTTTTTTGTAATGAGAGAGCTCTGTTGGCCTAGTAGAAAGAAAGTGATGCTACCAAGCCAAAGGTGGGTGATTTTAATCTGTGGCATTCAGGCCTGGTTTTAATGGGTTTTGGTCAAATATTCTTCTAAGTTGTATAGCACTGGTCTGTTGATTTGCTGTAAAGAGGTAACTCATTGTTTTTGTGATGCTTAACACTGACAATGATGTGTCAAAAGTGATAATGGTTACCCATGGTGGACAGTGTTTGATGGAGCTCCCTGATTAAAACAAGCTTGGAAGCAGGAATGTCATCCACTTCTGAAACAAAACAGCTTGCCTTCGGAAACTCTATAAACTTGGAGAAACGATGACAGTTATATAAGTGTTCAGGTCTTCATTCATAGGACCTCTGTGAGTCGTCTATGACTCGACAGCACTTAATAACAACAATGAGAATAAATATGGATCTCTTCTAGTCAGGTGGCTAGGTAGTTGTCCTCCAGATTTCTTAGCACATCCTGGAGAGCACATACAGGGCAGCATCTGTTTGTTGAAATACGTCAATTAGTATTCCATCAATTCTTGGGGCTTTAGTTTTTGCCAAGTCCTTCAGAGCAGCCTGAATTACGTCCTACATCACCATTGTCTTTTGGTCATACGTTGTTTCTTAAAATTCTTCTTTGTCAGTCAATTCTTTTTAGTACAGTGATTCTGTGTAGTCTTTCCATCTTCTTTTAATGTTTCATGAATCATTCACTACTCTGCCCACAGTATCCTTGAGCATTTAAACTCATGGCTTGAATTTGTTCTTTAGTTCTTTTAACTTAAGAAATGCTGAGTAACTTTGTCCCTTTTGATTTTCCAACTCCAGCTCCCTGCACATTTATTATAATATTTCACCTTATGTTCCTGAGCTGCCTTTGAAATCTTCTGATCAGATCCTTAACTTCTTGATTTCTTCCCGTTGCATTGACTTCTCAGTGCTTTAGTGCAATATTCAGAGTCTCTTCTGATATACATTTTGGTCTTTTCTTCTTCCTCCTGCTTTGTAATGACCTTTTGCATTCTTCATAGAAGATTGTTGTTATTGTTGCTGTTATTGTTGATTGCCTTCAAGTCAAGCATGACTCATAGTGACACTATGACCAAAAAGCCTGAAGCCCCTCTACAACTATCGACGTTTATCAAAGTTCATAGAGTTTCTGGAAGCATGTTATTTAGGAAGTGGATGCCATTAATGGTATTGTGGTTATGTGCCATTGAATCACCTGCGATATATAGCGACCCTATGTACACCAGCTCTAAACTCTTCCCTGTCCTCAGCCAGTCTCACTAATTCTGACTCACCAACCCCAACCGCTCCAATTACCGTATCAATCTATCTCATCCAAGGTCTTCCTCTCCTGTGCTGTCCCTCCACCCTTCCAAGAATGATGTCCTTCTCCAAGGACCGATCTATCCTGGCCAAGTGCCCAAAGTAAGTGAGGTAGAGCTTTAAGATCCTAGCCTCCAAGGAGAGACTTGGTTTAGCCCTCTCCAAGACAGACCTATTTGTATGCTCAAGACTCTTCTCCAGCACCACAACTTGAAGGCATCTATTCTCCTTTTGTCATAATTAGTCCAACTTTCTGAAGTATAACAAATAATTAAGAAGACCAAGGCCTGGATTAGGCACACCTTTGTATCTAGATTGACATCATTGCTCTTCAGCACTCTGAAGAGGTCCATGACAGCAGAGTTTCCCAATGCAATTTCATCTTTTGATTTCCTGACTGCTGGTGCCAAATGTGTTGATTGTGGATCTGAACAAGCTATAATTGCTAGTAAACTCAATCCCTTCTCTATCTATCATGATGCTGCCAATTGGCCCAGTGGTGAGAATCTTTGTCTTCTTGATGTTGATGCCATCTATGATATTAACAGTATCATAGATGATATTGTCAATATATTCCCACAGCTCATCTTGTCTTCTTCATTCATTAGTGTTCAAGATCTCAAACCTGTTCTGAGTTGGTTTTTAAATTTAGGGGAGATAGACCAATGATCCAATTTTGATTCCTGTGGATAGGATTTTACATCATTTAGCTTTAATTTGAACTTGCATATGAGTAGTTGGTGGTCAGTTCCATAATCAGTACCTGGCCTAGTTTTCACTGCTGATACTGAACTTCCCCAGCTATTCCTTCCATAGATGTAATTGATGTGATTCCTGTGCATACCATCAGGTGAAATCCATGTGTATAGCCTGTGTTTATGATTCTTATAAAAAATATTTGCAATGAATAAATCATTGTGCAGAATTCTATCATTCTCATTTCCCAACTTTCACATTCCAGTTGCCCATTATTATTAATGCTACATGTTTGATCAATTTCTGACTGCAACATTTGGCAGAAATCATCTATTTCCTCCTCTTTGGCTGTGGTTGGTGGTGCATAACTTTGAATGATAGTGGTATTAACAGGTCTCCCTTACATGCAGATGGATATTATCCTGTCGTTCACAATATTGTATTTCAAGATGGATCTAGAAACAAAACTATGAAAGGAACCCCATTTCCCCCTCATCTTTTCAATCTCTAGTGTAGCAGATCATATGATCGTCTGATTCAAAATGCCCCATGCCAATCCATCTCATTTCACCAATATCTAATATGCCGATATTTATCCATTCCATTTCTTTCTTAACAATATCCAGTTTTCCTACATTCATGCTTCTCACATTCCACATTCCAATCATTAGTTTATCTTACAACTGTTCCTCCTTCTTTGTGTCTCCAACTTTGAGGGCTCAGCTTCAGTTGCCTTATCTGTTAGGCTACTCTAAGTGTGCTGTGTTGTACACAGGGTTTTCGAAGACCTGATATATTTTGAAAGTAGATGGTTAATCCTTCTTTCTAGTCTGTCTTAATTGTGATGCTTAGCTTTAGAACAATATCTGATAGATAAACATTTTACCTAAAGGAGCAAAAAGACACTTCCCTTACAGAAATAACCAATACATTCACTGTCCCCCCACCTCAGGACATCTGTCTTGTCCTTTCCCTTTACCCGCTATATCAGCATCCCTTGCACTTCCACCTACTTGGTCCAGCTCCCTCCCCCAGCCATGACTCAGTATGATGGCTTAGGCCTCAAATCACTTCTGTGATGTCTTGAACCATGCACTGCTGCTGGTCTCTCATACTGATGCCTATCTGGAGCTTAGGAGGATGTAAGTCCAAATCCCAAGCACCAGCTTCAAGGAAAGATTTTTGCCTGAGTCAGTATGACTGTCATTTTGTGACTTAGTGTTTCTTCTCTTCCTTTTGCACCACAATGCTGTCACAATGTTGATAATTTCCAAAGTGAGGGTAGGTCTCCTCTAGATCTGAAATGAAGCTAAGAAAAAAGATACCCATAACAATAGCTAACCACAAAATTAACTACGTGGGAGTAAATCTAACAGAAACACAAAAGATTTATTCAAAGAAAATTACAACACATTAAAACAAGAAACAAAAAGAGAGCTGGAGAAATGGAAATGCACTATGCTCTAGGATAGGAAGACTCAATATTGTGAAAATGACAATTCTACCAAAGACAATCTATAAGCTCAATGCAATTTCAATACAAATACCAATTACATTCTTCAACGAGATGGAAAAGGCAATTTCCAATTTCATCTGGAATGGAAAGAGACCCTGAAAAAGTAAAGCATTCATGAAAAAGATAAACAAGGTAGGAGGCACCTTACTACCTGATCTCAAATCTTATCTTACTACACAGCTGTGGTGGTTAAGACAGCATGGTACTGATACAGCGATGGACAAATATATCAACTGAATAGATTCGAGACCCCAGAATTTAGCTCATCTTCCTATAACAAATTGATTTTTTTAAAAAAGACAAAATCAGCTAAGTGAGAAAACAAAAGCCTTTTTAACAAATGAGTTTGGCAAAATTGGAAAACTGTCTGTAGACAACTGAAGCAAGACCCACACCTCACACTATACATAAAAACCAACTCAAAGTGGATCAAGGATCTAGGAGGAAAGCCAAGGACAATAGACTTCATTAGGAAAAGCTTGGAAGAACTCTAGACACCCCAATTCAGAATATGAAGCCTTCCAAGAATCTTGAAAAACCTGTTATTATGTGCCGTCAAGTCGCTTGTGACTCATAGCGACCCTATGTACCACAGCCCTAAACTCTGCTCTGTCCTGTGCCAGTCACACTGTCTCCAATACACCCATCCCGATTACCCAGTCACTGAATCAATCCACCTACCTCATAGAGGGCCTTCCCATCCTGCGCTGTCCCTCCACCCTCCCAAGCATGATGTCCCTCTCCAAAGACCGGTCTCTCTTTACAACATGTCCAAAGTATGTTAGATGAAGCCTCGGAAACCTTGCCTCTAAAGAGCCGCTGGTTTAACCCTTTCCAGGATGTATCTGTTTGTTTTCCTAGCAGTCCATGGTACCCTTAATACTCTTCTCCAGCACCACAGATCAAAGGCATCAATTCTCCTTTTATCCTCCTTAGTCACTGTCTAACTCTCTGATGCATAACAAGTGTTTTCAAAGATCATGGCCTGTATCAGACGCGCCATAGTCTCCAGAGAGACACCATTAAACCTACAACTAGGAGAGACTAAATTAGATGAATGGTACCTTCTAAGAATCAAATCCCTATGCACATCAAAAAACTTCTCCAACAGGGTATAAAGGAAACCCACAGAGTAGGAAAAAATATTTGTTAATGACATATCTAATGAGGGACTCATATCTAAAATTTATAGAATATCCCAGCACCTCAATAAGAAAAAAGGTAAACAACCCAAATGCAAAATGGGCACAGGATATGAATAGACAATTCACCAAAGAAGACATTCAGATGGAAAACACATGAACAAATGTTCAAAATTTCTAACTCTCAGAGAAATGCAAATAAAAGCAACTATGAGTTATGTTCTCACCCCAGTAACAATAGCAAAGTTCAACAAAACAGCAAACAACAAATGCTGGCTAGATTGTGGAGAGATTGGAACACTTATTCACTGCTGGTGGGAGTGTAAAATGGTGCAACCACTATGGAAAGGCAGTATGGTTCTTTATCAGAAAGTTGGTAATAGAAATATCATTTGACCCAACAATTCCACTACCTGAAAAAAAACCCAGAACTGCCACCCAAATATACATATATATATATTTCTACCTATGTTCATTGCTGTGTTACTCATAATAGCAAAGAAATGGAAGCAACCCAAGTGCCTATAAACACCTGAATGGGTAGAAAAACTATGGTATATTTTCACAGTGAAAAGCAAGGAACTAATAAAATATTACACAACATGGACCCTGGAGGACATTATGCTGAATAAAATATCTCATTCACAAAAGGACAAATACTCCATAATAATACTGTTATAAAATAGGACTGACATGAGGGTAGAGAAAAACTAAGAAAATAAATAACACTACATTGGAACAGATGAAGAAAAGAACTATTTAAAAGGAATATATGATTTGGCATTATTTGAATGACAATGGACCAGAAGAAGAGCATAGCAAAGTGGACTGGGAAAAGGGTGGGAGGCAGGAAATTATACAACAGTGAATGAGTATATTTTTAAAAAATGTGAAGGGGGTTTAGGGTGGAAAATGTGTAACAGTGAATGAATGAAAATCCAACCTTTCTATAAACATTTTTAAAAATCGTAATAAATTTTAAGAAAAAAATTCTTATGGCTCATATATGTTTCTGTCTCAAACTCACAGCATTTTCCAAGAGAATCAAACTATCTTTTTCAATTCTTGACAATGACAGAGTACCGGGTAAGCAAGATAAACATTTAACCTATTGTAAAACAGTTTCATATGGTTTTCAGTACATGTAGTCACACCTTTGTGGAATTATTCACTGCAGCTGTTAGGTGCCCTCGAGTCTGCTCTGACTCCTAATTACCTATGAGTCATAGGTACCACAGAACAAACCCTTGCCAAATCCTGGAATCTCTACCCTGCTTAAATCCAGTGTTGCAGTTTCTATATCAATGCATTTTGCTAAAGGTCTTGCTTTCTTTCACTGACCTTTAAATAAGTACAAGTAAGGCCCTGTTTGCTTATTGGGTGAGCAGGTGAGCTCTCTTACCGCTCCTCTAGGGTTGTGGCTCTTGTAATGCTGGAGCCCCTGGCAAAGGCCTAGGAAAGTGTGCTTGTAGTGGAGGTAGCTGAGGGGGAGAGGTAGGAGGAGAGGGAGAAGTAGGTGAGGAGAAGGGAGAGCACATCCAGCCCCGCCCCAATCTACCCAATGAGTAGCAGGAGCAGCCCAGGCTCCACCTCCCCCAAGTCCTACCATCTCCCCCAGATCCTAGCACAGCTACCCACCTGCTCTGCTTGCTGAACAGAGCCAAAAAGCCTGTGTCCAGTACTGTGTCCTCTACTTCACCTGCCACTACTGCTGGAGTCTAGGTTTGGGGTCTTTAAAACCACTATTGCTGTGTACTGTTGAGTCAAACTGACTCGGAGCTGACCCTCCAGCGCATATTTAGAGGCAGTAAATTACACCAGAGGAGAATGGCCATCCTCCTGGGGAGCAGCTGGTGGATTCAAACTGCCTGTCTTTGGGATTGCAAGCCAGTTTTTATCACTAGACCACAAGTTTCGTTGTTAATGTTGTGTCTCCTCGAGTCAGAAGCGAACCAGAGTTGATCTTTTAGCAGACTGTCAGAGGCAGTTAATCCTACGGAAGGAGACTGCCCATCTGTCTACAATAAAGCAGCTGGTGGATTCAAGCCACAGGCCTTTGGGACTGCAGCACAGCTTCTTATTACTAGGGCACCACAGCTCCTTTAGGAGGAAGTAATAAACAAAAGGAAAGTTGTTCTCCTTAGGGGGAAAAAACCACCCAAAAAAGACAAGAGATGGGGCAATTTCTGCTTAGGTTCCATGTATGCTGTCTATTTAATGTTAATAATTATTTTGTAAAACTTTGTTGAGTCTTTGGTTTTAATATAATAAAATTTTGCCTTCTTTTCAAAACTAAAATGTGTTTTGTTTTTTAAATTATTGCTAATATTGTAACAATACTCATTTATGTTGCTGTTACTTTGTGGAACTCCAATTTAGTCATCTGTGAGCATGTCAACTGGAAATAACGTTAAGAAGTCAATAAAGTGTTTGCCAAGAAGATGGTAGTTTACAATAAAGTAATAATAAGATAATAGCACAAGGAGCAGGAGCAGCAAATGCTTTCCAGTGTGTCAGCTGAAATAACTTATCCAAAGTCACAGAGCGAATAATGAATAGAACCAGAAGGGAAAAGAATCTATTTTTTTCTGATTCCAAATTCCAGTATTGTTGCCAGATTCTGACTTGTCCTTTGATGACCTATTGTGTCTAATAAAACTGTGTTAAAGTTCAGTGAGGCAAATTGTATTTTCAAAAAAAACTACCCAAATCCACTTTCCCTTGTTTGTGTTCTTACAATCTGACGCACATTCCTCCCATTGAGAGGCATCTCTGTTCCCTCTTCTAGAATATGAATGGAGCTTGGATTCTCAAATAATAGGATCTGTCAGAAGAAAAGCAAAATCTTTATGATGGCACAGATATATAGGCAATCTGCCACTGTGCAAACAGACATTAAGCCACACATACTATAAATCTATCACAATGGTGTCATTAGCGATGATTGGACTATTCTCAATTCATCATAAATTATAGAGAGCTTGGAAAGGAAATTAGTGATCATTTAGTCTGATCTTCTAGTTTTAAGGTTCTTAAAACATAATCTCTGTCAGATTTGGTCCAAATCACATAATTAGCCAACACTTGGCCATATATGTCATTGAAATAGAACTGTTCAGCATATAGATCATCAAGCTTCAGAGAACTACTAGGCTTAAAGAACATGAACTGCAATTCTGAATGGGCTCTTTTTTTTTTTCATTTTCAGGCTAGCATCTAAAGCTATATTAGCTATAATTGTTTTCTTGGTCTGTGTCTCATTACTCATTTCTACAGAGCGCTTCAAATTGGAAAGTTTTAAGAAGCAGTGCACAAGCCTATCTATCTCGACACTGTTCAATTCAGCCATTCAGTAATCCCGATAAATAACATTTGAATTTTAAGATCTTGAAATCCGTCGATAAAACTAGGACAAAGTTTTAACAAAGGAAAAGAAATAAAACAGAAACCCTAAACTTGTGAGGTAGATTCTGATTTACTGTATCCCATAATGTCAGAATAGAACTGTACTCCAACGGGTTTAAGTGGCTGATGTTTTCAGAGGTAGATAACCAGGCCCTTTTTCTGAGGAACGCTTGGATGGTATCAACGTCCAAACTTTCAGTTGAATAAGAATATTTAACCATTTATGCTAGTCAGGGGCAGATATAGTAAATAAATTTATGTATTGCAGAAATGTGATTTTTGTCTGGAGAGTGTTTCCTTCTCTGCTTCCCCAGAATGCCCCTTTATGATCAATATTCAGTGAATCCTGCCTGCCAGGCTCCTATCCTTGTAAGTCTCTCTCTCTCTCGAACTTCTGCTCTTTCCATCAGAATTTTCCAGTCCTGCTCTCACTTACATGAAAGATAGAAAAACAATTTCATAAACTAATCTGAGCAAAGAGGTTAAAGAATGACAGATTAAATAGGTTTAATAATCATCTCCTCCAAGAATATTTTCAAATGCCATAACTTCTCTGAGGATTACTGATTTCCTCTGGAGGGCTAAATTCATCTTTCTGGGAATTACCAGCACATTTCTATCAAACTTCTACTGCAGTATTTCTCTGGTTACTGTTCGTTACTTACATACATAAACAGACACACAGGCAAACACCCATAGAATGAACTCTTCAAGGACAGGTAAAATGCCCTCTTCCAGGACAGGTAAAATGTCCTCTTCCTCCAGGTGTCACTAGTACTTATTACACTTTCTTTCTGGGTGGGAGAGTCCCTTACTTGAGTTCCTGTAGAGAAACTGCCTGCAGCCAGCTACTGTATCCTTGAAGAAATAAGGCATTTGTAAACAAAGTCCTCCTTAAAATTCCTTGTCCATATTTCCCAAGAATTCTCTCGCCACAAAGTGCACACAGCATAGCTCTACAGTGAGTCTGATGATTCTGTTGGGTCAGCAAGGAACAAAGAGTCAAAGTGTCTCTATTATTGGTCTCTTTATCTGTAACCATCTTGAATTACAACCCTCACTTGACCTGCGGGTTGGGTGTGGGAAGGCCCTCTAAATCCAGAGGCTCCCCTTAATCAAGTCACTTCTGCCAAGCCTTATGAAAACCTTGAGAGTCTAGCCCAATCTCAGGTATTGGTGACCTCCTTTACAATGTAATGGGGGCAAAAAGTACTAGTGCTAGTTTATTACACCATTACTCACAATAACAATAAAATAGAAACCATCTCAGTGCCCATCGATGAACCTCTCACTCAACTCTTATTGCCCTTGTGTCAGAATCAAGTTATAGCCGACTCTCCATTGTGTTTCCAAAGCTGTAAACTACACGGGAGAGCGCCCATCTTTCCATTATGTATCCCCTGGTGGATTTGAATCACCAGAGGTGTGGCCTTTGGTTTAGCAGCACAATTTCCAATGACCTATGCCAGGGCAGTCTCGTCAATAGACAGCTCAACAAAATGTAATTTCTGTACTATTTCAGTACAGTGTGAAGTATTTTGCACTCATAAATAATAATGATAAGTCCTTAAATCATAACATAGATTAATCTGAAGGACATTATGCTGAGTGATATAAATCAATTACAAAGCCAAAAATATTGTTTGAACATATTTTTTAAAGACAGTAAGAATTGAAATAGATCAGTAGACAAATAAACACACACAGATGGTCAATGGTGGTTACTAGGGATTGGAGGCGGAGGTGTGAAAGTTCTCTTGAGATGTTGTTACTCAACATGGCTCTATATACAACAGAAAGAAGCCCCACCTGATCCTGCTCCAGCCTCATAGTATCTGCTGTGCTTGTTCCCACCTGTTGCAGTTACTGTGCAAATTCATCTTGTTAAAGGAATTTTTTTTCATTGACCTTCTATTTTTCCAGTTATCATATCCCTCTTCAGTTGGTCCCTCGTGATGACACATACAAAGTATATGAGATGAAGTTGCACCATCTTTTCTTCTAAAGAACCACACTTTTAAAATTTTAACGTAGAACCTATATTTAGACTAATGTAAGTAGTTTGAAAGGTTTAAGTGATTTCAGTTTGTTTAAGTGATTTAAGCCTCTTGTACAGAATGATTTAAAATGAAGAAAGGTGTATGCTATGCTTGTATCTTTTTACCATGCCCATTCAATCTGTATGCTGTGTAAATAATCAAGAGGAGGAGTGTGACATCAAGATTGGAAGACTCATCAACAACCTATGATATACAGATGACACAATCTTGTTTGCAGAAACTGAAGAAGACCTGAAGTGCTTGCTGCAGAAGATTGCAGTCTTCAATATGGATTGAAGCTTAACATCAAGAAGACAAAGATTTTCACCACTGGCCGCACCATGATAGATCGAGAAGAGATTAAGATTCTTAGCAATTACAGCTTGCTTAGGTCCACTATCAACACTTATAACACCAGCAATCAGGAAATAAAAATACAAATTGCATTGGGAAAATCTGCTGCCATGGACCTCTCCAGAGTGCTGACGAGCAACGATGTCAGTCTAGACACAAAGGTGTGCCTAATTCAGGCAATAGTCTTCTCAATTACTTGTTAGGCTTCAGAGAGCTGGACAATGACTAAGAATGACAGAAGAAGAATAGATGGCTTCGAGTTGTGGTGCTGGAGAAGAGTCTTGAATATACCATGGACTGCCAAGGAAACATCGATCATTCTCATAGAGGTTGAAACCATATTTCTCCCTCCAAGGATTTTAAAGCTCAGCCTCACATACTTTGCACATGTGTGTGGCCAGTCCTTTAAGAAGGGCACAATGCTTGGAATGGTGGGGGGACAGCACAAAGACCCCGGATGAGATGGATTGATACACTATCTGGGGCAATGGAAGTTGTGTGTCAGAATTAGTGAGACTGGTTCAGGACAGAGAAGGAGTCGGAACTGCTGTATCTCCATACATAGCAGGGGACTCAACGGCACATAAGAACAACATACTATATTAGTGGTTTTTTTATTAAGTCTCTTGGTTAGAGTCAACAAAGCCTCAGAGAAGGCCTTTGTATTTAAAAGTCAGTTTTTATTATATTTTGGAGGAACATCTTCTAAGTGGTACAGCACTCTTCTGTCAATATGTTGTACTGAGGTAACTTGGAGTTGCTGTGATGCTAATCCTTGTGTCGTTGGGATGTCAAATGCCATAAAGATTGCCCATGGTAAACAGTGTTTGGTGAAACTCCCAGTTTAAGACAGGTTTGGAAGCAGGAGTGACATCCACTACCTAAACAGCATGCCTCCAGAAGCTATGAACTTTGATAATCAATGTTGATAGTTATAGAAAGGCTTCAGACCTTTTGTTCATAGGTTCTCTGTGAGTCATGCTCAACTCGAAGGCAATCAGCAACAACAAACTATATGAGCTAAACTATGGAACTCTGGTGGCCTAGTGGTGAGAAGTTGCGCTGCAATCCTGAAGGCACATGATTTGACTCCACCAGGTCCATGGGAGAAGGATGGGCTATCTCCTCCTGTGCAATTAACTGGCTCTGAAAACCTACTGCAGGGTCACTATGAATTGGTTCTGATTCAGTGGCAATAAGTTTTTATAGAAGACCAAATGTTAAAAAATTTCTCTAAAACAAAGGAAAAAAATTTATGCAAACCAATATGAAAGAAAAAAATTCTTTTAAATTTTTTTAAGTTTATTATTTTGTGTGCATGTGTACCGTCAAATCAGATATGACTGGTACAGGAGGAGACTGCCCCTCCTTCTCCAGAAAAATATTTTTTAAAAAAGAATGTAAGGGGGCAGAGAAAATAGAATACTGGATGATACAACCAAAATGGAATAAATTAGCATTTATTTATTGTGAGGAACCATAAATATCATTGAATAATTATGTAAAAACTATTAAATAGGAACCTACTTCAAGGTGTAAACTTCCACTTTATATGTGATGCAAAACCATTTTTAAAATGAAAGAAAAAGTCCTAGTTAAGTATCAAATAATTTACTTCTATTTGAGCACTTGCTACGCTTTTGAAATTACTTAACTGTTTATATCTTTTGTAAGATCATATACATCACAAGGAAAAGGAGTAGGTTTGTCTTTTTCATTAGCTTATGCCTAGCATAGCACAGGACCTGGCACTAAGTGAATACTCAATAAATATTGTAAGGAAACAATTAAATGGAGGGTGGTTGTTGTTAAGTGCTTTCGAGTTGTAGGCAACTCATAGTGACCCTATGGATGAAAGACCTGGACACTTATATAATTTTCATCCTTTCTCCAGGTTCATAAGGGTTTCCACAGGCAAGCCTTTTCGGAGGAGGATGCCACTCCTGCTTCCAAGCTTGTTTTAATCAGGGAGTTCTATCAAACACTGTCCACCATGGGTGACCATTATAGCATTTGACACATCAGTGTCAGAATGTTCAGCTTCACAGCCACCATGAGTTACCTCTGTACAGCAAGTAGACAGACCAGGCCTATAAAACCTAGAAGAATGTTTGACCACAAATAATTAAAAACAGGCCTGAGGGCCACAGGCCCAGGGGCCCTACAGGATTTTAAATTCACACCCTCGAGCAGGCTTCAGCCTCTTCTCCCAGTCAGAACAGTAACACACAACAAATGGACCCCCAAAACTTACCTTGCCTGACTGCCACCAAGGGGAGACCACCACCACCACGACATCAGTCAGCCAACCAACTTCCAGAGTGGAGGAAGACTCAATAAACATTGAAAAGAAACAACTGAATGGAAGATATGGAACAACATTTATAAAAGGATAATTTCACCAATTAACTGAGTATGGCAAGCATACTGTATGTTAGGACTTTTGTTTAGCTCTTTTATGGTTTCCCCTGGATTGAAGTTGCTAAACCACTCTGTTTGTCATTGTGGTTGTTAGGTGTCCTCAAATCCTTTCCAGTCATTAACATATTATACAAATACAAGAAAACACTGCCTGGCCCTCCCATATCCTCAGGAGTGCTGTGATACTTCAGCTCACTGCTGCAACAACCACTGTGTCAGTCCATCTAGTTGAAAGTATTCTTTTTCACTTACCTTCTATTTTACCAAGTATGATTTCCTTCTCCAAATTGGTCCCACCTGACAACACGTCTAAAGCATGTGAGTTGAAGTCTCTCTATCCTCACTTTTAAGGAGAATTCTGACTGTGTTTATTAATTTTTTTGTCCTTCAGGAGGTCGGTAGTACATTCAATAGTCTTCACCAACACCATACACAAAGGACAAAGACCTCAATTCTTCTTTGATCTTTCTTATCCATTGTCCTGCTTTGCACACACAAGAGGCAATTCAAAGCACCATGGGTCATCCCCAAAGTGACTTTTTCTTTACACTCAAAGAGATCTTTGCAACAGATTTGCCTAGTACAATATGTTGTTTGGTTTTCTGCTCTATGGGTATTTATTGTGGATCTAAGTAAAATAAAATCCTTAAAAATTTTAGTGCTTATTTTGATGTTCCCTATTGATCCAGTTATGAGGATTATTGTGGTTTTTTTTGTAGTTGAGATAAACTCCATTACATCTCAACAGAACAAAAAGTTTTCATGATATTTTTTCTCCAAAAATCTTCATGAACCCCTAGGTAACACCGTGGTAGATTGAAAAAAAAATGTTGAATTGTCAAGAACTTAATTTTACTTGGATCCACAATCATCATCCACGGTAGTAGTAGTAAAGAAATAGTAGTAAAGAAATCTATATTGTATTGGAAAATCTTCTGACGAGCATCTGTTTAAGTCCTAAAGATCAAGGATGTCAACTTAAAGACTAACGTGTACCTGACACAAGCCATGGTAATTTCAATTGTCTATTATGCATCTGAAAGTCAGATAATTAATAAGGAAAATCATATAAAAATTGTGCCTTTGAATTGTGGTGTTGTCAAAGAGTATTGAATAGACTGCAAAAGGAACAAACCAATCTGTCTTGGAAGAAATCTAACCAAGGTTCTCCTTGGAGGCAAAGATAATGAAACTTCATTTCACATACATTTTTTGGTCATAAGGGGACAGTTCATGGAAAAAGAACACCCTAGGTAAAGGGTCGGTAAAAGAGAGGTAAACCCTTAACAAGGTTTGATGAAATGACTGCAAAAATTGAGCATGGCAGACATAGTTACAATGGGACAGGAAAGCATACATTTTCAATCTGTTTTTCCTGATACCATTGTAAGTCATAGTTGACTTGATGGCCAACTAACAATAGCAAATACATGTTAAATGTTAAAATCTTTGCTTTGTATTGGAAAGTGCATCAAGTCTTCTTCATTTTCATCGAACAAGTTTGTGTTATCTGAGTATCAAAAGTTCTTACTAAATCTTCCCCCAATTTGGATGTTGCATTCTTCTTCACGTTGTCTAGCTTCTTGGATTATTTGTTGCAACTCTTATGCATAGCTTTATTGCTTTATTTTGGGATTCTCATTTTTTTGTAATTTCAGAAATGATTTGTAATGATCCACACAGCTGAATGCTTTTGTATAGTTAACAAAATACAATAACTGTCTTTTGGATATTCTCTGCTGTCAGTCGTAATCAATGGCATCAGCAATGATATTTCTTATTCCATGTGACTCTCGTGTACCACTGCAACTGCCCTTGAACTATCTCCAGCAAATTTTACTTACATATAATAATAAAGGTATTGCTCAATAATTTCTGCAATCTGCTGGATCACCAAATATGGATCTCTTACAATAGGTTAATTATGTAACTATCTCCCAAAATTTTTGGCATGGGTAAATGAGCACATGCAGTGCTGTATTTATTTGTTGAAACAGGTATTCTAATAATTCCTGAATACAGCTTGGACATTTTCCTTCTTTGGAAATGACTGCAAGTTGATCAGTTCTTTTTGGTACAGTGTCTCTTCCTATACTTTGCATTTTCTTCTAGTGTTTCCAGAGTCATTAAGTATTTGGTTCTTTATTGTTGTTGTAGTTAGGTACCATTGAGTACTATTCATGATGACTCATGAACCATGGATCTACACTCTGTCCTTTATTGCTCATATAAAAATACATCATAGAACATAATACTAATGCTTCATTAATACAATTTGAGGCTTGACTTTTCCCCTTCAGTTTTTTTAACTTTAGAAACGCTGATTGAGTTCTTCCTTTTTGTTTTTCTAACTCCAAGTCATTAAACATCTCATTATAAATTAAATTTGTGTCCACTTGCCGTACAGAGGTAACTTGTGGTTGCTGTGAAGCTGTGTCAAATGCGATAATAGTTACCCATGGTGAACAGTGTTTGGTGGCGCTTCCCAGTTGAAACAAGCTTGGAAGCAGGAGTGGCATTCACTT
>NW_006399807.1:2597069-2599875 GCF_000299155.1 Elephantulus edwardii
CCTTCCCAATTTTGAACCACAAAAATTTAAGGGCTTCAATAAGATGGACTGACACACTAACTCCCTGTTGTGCTTAAAACTATTATTGGAGTCAGTGTGTCAATCCATCTCACTGAAGGCCTTAATTTTTTGTGGTGACTCATCTCTTTTCCAAGCACGATATACTTCTCAAGGAGAGGCAACCTCTTGAAAACATGTCCATAATGCCCTCACCACCCTTGTCTCAAAGGAGCACTCTGGACACACTTCTTTAAGATATTTACAGTGAATAGGTCATTGTTGTTGTTAAGTGCCATGAATTTAACTGCAACTCAAACCAATCTTATGAGCAACAAATTGAAGCCTTGCCCAATCCTGTGCCATCCTCATGCTCCCTACCCATGTTCAAGGCCACCGTAGCAGTCACTATGTTAATCCATCTCATTGAGTCTTCCTCTTCTTTTGCTGATCCTCTACTTATCCTAGCATTGTGTCTCTTAACACTGTTACTCTGTCTCTCTGACTTCATTTACACTTTTGTGTAGTCAAGTTGGCAGTCTTTCTTCACCCAGGAGTGCACAGAACAAAAGCTTCATGATCTACTTCCCAACAATGAATGGTTGAAAACCCTATGGAATGCATTTATTTGCACTTTAACACACATGGGGTTCCCATGAGATGGTGTCGACTTGATAGCGGCTGGTTCGTTTACCATTTGCTTGGTGTATGTACTGCGTTGAAAACTCAGCTTTAGACTTCATGAGTCCTGTCAGGCAAATGGGTATCACCCTCTCCACTCTGTTAAGTGAAACCTTTTCTTTTTCTAAGACAGAGACCCAAAGTATCATCAATGTCATTACCTTTATTTGTTCCCTCAGAAGATATCCAGATACTTCTTTTAAAGATATTTGTTTCTTAGAAAAAGAAATTACAGGTACTCAGCATGTTGCACTCAAAGGGCACAGGCAATATGAAAGTAAGTGATTAGTTCAATTAAAAGGAACTATAAATCCAAGGATCATGTTCTGCTCACAGGGTTGCTGACAAATTTGTCCTGACTTGAGCCCTCAAGCCTATTTATAGAACCTGGCCAAGATGACTTTTGGTTCCTGATGCTGCAAACTATGCCTAATTTATAATCTCCTGATTTCTAACTATAAAGACTCATCTCATATGTGTGAACATCTCTCAGGTGTAATGCTGAAACAGAGGGAAGAATTGTTCATACTCTCACATGATGACAGTAGTCAAAGGGTGATTTTCCTACCCTTATCTGCCTGGCTCTTTCTATTTCTTTTTCCTTTATTGTTTTCCCAAGTCAAGGAGACAGCATGCTAATATTTTTAAATAAAAGGGCAAGGGGCAAAATTCAGTTAGCTCTCTTGCTTACCTTTTACTTATTCATTTATCTCAAATGCAGTATGATGGGGTTTCTTCCCTCCATGTAAGACTAAGATTATAAATTGACAATTTGGTTAATAGTTGGGCAACTTAAGCTAGTTTTCTCAGTTTTGTAAGATTTTTATTATTTTGAAATAAAGTTTAAACAATTTTTTAAAGAATTGTTTTTTGAGGGAACTCTGGTGGCCTAGAGTTAAGGAATAGTACTGCTAACCCAAAGGCAGGTGGTTCAAATCCACTAGCTGCTCTTTGGGATAAAGATGGACCATTTCTTGCCATGCCATTTGCCATGCCATTTACAGCCTCTGAAAATCCACTGAAGGGTCAGTTAGAGGTTGGTTCTGACTTAACAGAGGCACATAACTACACAGTGATTATCTATCATCTATCTATCTATCTATCTATCTATCTATCTATCTATCTATCTATCTATCTATCTTCTATCTATTGTGTAGAAGGGACCTGGAAAATGTCCTTTACCTTCTTAAGTAGGCCTAAATATCTCTTAGTCCAGTGATCTTTGTATTTGGTTCCTTGTTATTAAGAATAAAAGAAAAAGAAGCCTGGAAATAAAGAACTTAATGGCACATAAGATGACTTTGTTTTAAGAGAAATATAGAGTGCTGTAGTCACCCACACAATTTGTTCAATATTGAAACTTGCAACCAAAAGCCATGTCTGAGAAATG
This sequence comes from Elephantulus edwardii, assembly GCF_000299155.1. Lineage (NCBI taxonomy): Eukaryota > Metazoa > Chordata > Mammalia > Macroscelidea > Macroscelididae > Elephantulus > Elephantulus edwardii. The sequence continues at coordinate 2,599,138 of NW_006399807.1, forward strand.
ACTAGAAACTCTTTGTACTACCCAATGAAGTATGAGGGAACCTAAAAAAAAAAAAAAAAAAAGGAAAAAGAAATGTAAACTAATAATTATTGACCACTGTCATTGTGCTACATACTTTATATTCATTATCTCATTTAACCTTCATCACACTAGCCTTTTTAGTCACCTTTTATAGAAGAATAAGCTGAGACTGAAAGACATTTGGAAACCTCTTGAACATAAAGGCTGGTGATGTGGGGATCTAAACATTTGTTAACCCATTAAGGCTAGTAGTAGTTTACAACAGTTTGGACCACCTTACATCAGAATTACCTCTAACAGTTTTGATGTTTGTTGTGTTTTGTTGTTGTTGTTGTTTTGTTTGTTGAGTCTTTGAGGTTTTCTGTGTATACTGTCATAGCATCTGCATATAGCAATAGTTTAAGCATCTCTGCAGATCTGGATGCCTTTTATTGCCTCCTCTTGTCATACTGTCCTTGCAAGAACTTCCAATACAATATTGAATAGAAGAGGTGACAGTGGGAATCCTTGTCTGGTCCACGTTCACAAAGAAAATGCTCTTAGTCTTTCTCCATGGAAGTGCTATTTTTTCGGTATTTGTTTTCTTTTGAAATTATTTTTATTTTATATTGGTTTGCATACAAATCTTGCATACTTTATGTTTCACTTATTTACATTGTATTTCATGCTTCCCTCTACTTACATTGTTGTTGTTGTTGTTGTTATGTGCCGTCGAGT
>NW_006399807.1:2600750-2675817 GCF_000299155.1 Elephantulus edwardii
TTACATACTTACATAGTGTTTCATATACTCATTCTCACCCAGACATTCTCAATTGTTCTGAACCTGGGGTTCAAGAATTTGAGCATCACACATAAATTGACATAAGCAATGGCTACATATGAAAAACAAACAAACAAAAACCAACCTCTCCTTTAAGAGGGATTGTTAGGTGATGCTTAATCTTTTACATGTTAGGTCAGACTAATCACCTTACTTGTCACCATAAAATTTTTGTAAAAAAATATTTTTAGTTCACAATAAAATGTTTTAAATGGATACTACCATATTTTAATGTTTAGCAGTATCTTTTCAACATTATTAATACTTACAGGACCAGAAACTGAGTTGGTATTCAACTCAAAACTTGCTGAGTGAATGAACTACACCATATGCACAAATATAATTTAGAAAGTTATTAAATATTTATTGTATGACACCAGTGTGTATTTTGCAAAATACTGTACTCTGATTTTTACTTAATCCAATATAAGTAAAAGTAAGACACTGACAAAGGATTGACAACTTTGTAGTTTAATAAATTAAAAAAATAAAACAAAAGAGTTGTCATGAAGTAAATTCTGGCTTATGAGAATGCCAATGTGTCAAAGTGGACTTCACTGCAGACTTTTTAGCGGGCAAGGTTTTGTAAGTGAATTGCCTGGCCTTTCTTCCAACTTGCCTCTAGGTAGACTTTATCCACCAACCATTTGATTGTTATTCACTGATGAGTCAGAACCAACTCATAGCTGACCCACCAACAAGTTTTCAGAGACTGTAAGTTGCTTGGGAGGAGACAGGGCAGCCAGTGGATCTGATTCTCCTGCCTTTGAGTTGGCCCTATGTCTCCTTCTCCAGTAGACTACCAGAGGTCCTTAACAATTTGGTGAATAGATGAGAATAGCAATCATTTACACACCCAAGAACTTGCTTTAACAAATAGAAATGTTAAAAAAGAAATTGACATCAATGCATCACTACCTATTGGGGAAAAAACCCAACTAATTTGATGTGTAAAAAATATATACAAGAAATATCTTACTATTCTGATTGATTGTAAGAGAGTAAAACCCATAATACACACTAAGGAAAGATAATGTAAATGAAAGATTGTATAAAGTACAATGTATATGCATGAAACATGATGTATATGAATGATAAAAGTAGTAATAATAGATATAGAGATAAAGAGATCTATAGACATACAGTTATATAGTGAGAGGGCCTTATTTTAAGTCAAATACATTTATGAAAATTTCACTATGATGTCTATATTTTTTCTCATTTAACTTGATAAAACATGGTGTACCATAGTAAGTCCACATGTCAGATATGACCATAGATTAAGTCTAGAGTTCACTAGTATAGGGAGTACAAATAATTATAAAGATTCAATGCCTGGCATCAAAGGTTCTGCAATTTAATTAAGATAGTCTATCTGAATGGAATGCCTTACAGGCAATAGAAGGAGAGTATGTAACTATGTAATAAAGAAAACAAGCATATGTTGTGAGAGATGATATACAAAACTTGTCTGTATGCACTAAAAGAAAGAATTAAATGGTTAGTAGTAAAAGGAGTATCTGGAGTGGATTTCATTAGGTGAGAAAGAAAGGAAAGATGATCATAAATGGAAAAGAAGTGACAGTGAATGTGAGTCAAAATAATGAAGAAATCAACATGATTAGATAAAACCATGTTTTATAAAGGAATGTTTTAAAAAGTAGTTACCAGTGGAGTCTACAAGTCTTTGCAACCTTATGAACAATGGATCTGAACCCTGCCCTGTCCAATGCTGTCCACATTGCCTTTGACATACTGGAGCCCACTGTTACATCACAGTGTCAATCATCTTGTTGACAATCTTCCTCTCTTTTTCTGCTCGTCCTCCCTTAGAAGCCTGATGTCTTTTTCCAGGGGCTGGCTGGCTGCTCCTAACAAAATGTTCAAAGTATGTGAGATAAAGTTTCACCAAGATTGTTCTTGTTATAATAGTTTGTCAAGTTGAGCATGACTCATAGCAACCCTATGAAGAACAGATCTAAACCCAGTCAGATCCAGCGGTCACCCTCACAAGCTCTGACATACTTAAGTACATTGTTGTTGTCATTGTGTCAATCCATCTGGTTGAAGGTTGTGTTATTTTTTGCTAAATCTCCACCTTTCCAAGCATGATTTCCCTCTCTAAGGAAAACTTTCTTCTCCCAACATGCCAAAAGTATGTGAGATGAAACATTATCATCTTTTTCTCCAAGGAACCCTCTGTCTGTACCTCCTCCAAGATATAACTGTTTGTTCTTTTGGCCGTCCATGGGACATTCAGTACTCTTCTCTAACACCACAGTCCAAAGACATCAATTCTTCTGTCATTCTCATTCATTGTCCAGCACTCAAATGCACAGCAAATGATTGGAAAGACTATAGCCTTTGACTAACATTCTCAAAATAACATTGTCACTCCTCAATAATTTGTAGAAGTCCTCACTGCAAACTTTCCCAGTGCAATATGTCTCCAGATCCAGAATGCTACTACCAAATAGGTTGATTGTGGATCCAAGTAAGATGAAGTCGTGGACAGTTTCAATCTTTTCTCCATCTATCATGTTGCTGTCTATCAGTCCAATGGTAAGAATTTTTCTTTTCTTGACATTGAGTTGCAATCTATATGGAAGGCTATATTTTATTTAATCATCTGCAGCAAGCACTGCAAGTCCTCCTCACTCTCAGCAAGCATGTTCATGTCATCTGCCTAGCTTGGGTTTTTGATGAGTCCTCCTCCAACCCAGGTGCCATATTCTTATTATATATTCCAGCTTCTCTAATAATTTGCTCAGCATGTCAGTCTGGAGCCCAAAGTGGGCCTGATCCAGGCAATAGTCTTTGCAATTACTTGCTGTGCATCAGAAAGCTGGACAATGACTAGGGATGATAAAGGAGAATTGATGCCTTTGAGCTGTAATGCTGGGGAAGAGTATTGAATATACCATAGACTGCTAGGAAAACAAACAAGTTCTTCCTAGAGATGATGAGAGCAGGCTGCTCCTTGAAGGCAAGGATACTGAAACTTCATCTGACACATATTGCACATGCTGCTTGGAGAGGGACATCATGCTTGGGAGGGTGAAGAGACAGCACAAGAGAGAAAGACTCTCAAAGAAATGGATTGATTCAATGACTTGGGCATTGGGGAGGTGTGTCAGAGACAACAAGGTTGGCACAAGATAGAGCAGGGTTTAAGGTTGTGGTACATAGGGTCACTATGAGTTGCAGACAACTCGATGGCACATAACAAGAACAAGAACATATAGATTGAATAAGGATTAGAGAGGATATAACCCTGATTCACACATTTCTTAATTTTAAACCATGTTGTGTACTTTTGTTCTGTTCACACAAGACCCTCTGGTCTAGGTATAGGTTGTGCATAAGCACAATTAAATGTTCTGGGATTCCCATTCTTCTCGATGTGAGGCATAATTTGCTATGATCCACACAGTCAAATGCCTTTTCATAGTTAATAAAGCACCAACAGATATTCTTCTAGTAATTGTTGCTTCTCAATATCAAATAAACAAAGATTCTTACCACTGGACCAATAGGGAGTGTCATTATGGATGGAGAGGAGATTGAAACTGTCAACAGCTTCATCTTGCTTGGATCCACAATTAACACTATTGGTACAAGCAGTCAGGAAATAAGGAGACACTGGGAAAATCTGCAATTAGGGTCCTCTCCAAATTATTGAGAAGTACTGATGTCTGTTTGAGGACTAAGGTGCAAATGATTCAGGCCACAGTCTTTGCAATAACTAGCTATGCATTGGAGAGCTGGACAATGAATAAGGATGACACAAAAAGAATTGATGTCTTTGAGTTGTGTGTTGGAGAAGAGCACTGAACATCCTATGGACAGTGAATGAACTAACAGATATATCTTAGAGAGGGTCAGCTGGAGTGCTCTTTGGAGGCAAGAATGATGAGGCTTCTTCTCACATACTTTGGACATGTTGCTAGAAGATGCTAGTCCTTGGAGAAAGACATGAAGTTGGGAAGGATGGAGGGTCGGCAAAGGAGAGGAAGACTCTCAACCAGATGAACTGACACGATGACTGTTGCAATGGGATGTTGTGTGTCAGGAAGTGTGAAGATGGCATAGGATAGAGAAAGGTTCAGAGCTTTTGTTCATAGGGTCGCTATGAGTCATGCTCAACACAACAGCACCTAACAACAACATCAGTCTTTACTTTCACCCAGATCCATCTGAGATCAGCAATGATATTGTTGGTGCCACAAGCTCTTCCAAATCCAACTTGGAATTCTGGTATTCTCATGTACTCATGTACCTGAGAAAAGTTCTCATGTATTTTTCTAGCCATTTTTAAATCATCTTCAGTAGTATTTTGCTTGAACATAATATTAATGATATTGTTTGATAATTTCCACATTCTATTGGATATTTCTTGGGAATGGTAACAAATATGGATCTCTTCCAATCAGTCAGCCAGGCAGATGTCTTCCAAATTCCTGTCATAGATTGATGATCACATCTAGGGGTGCATCTGTTAGTTGAAGCATGTCAATTGGTATCCCACTGATTTCTGACATCTTTCCCCCCCAATGACTTCAGTGTAGATTGAACTCCTTTCTTCATTACTATTGGCTCTTGATCATATGGTACTTCCTAAAATATTTTTGTGTTGCCCAATTCTTTTTGGTATAATGATTCTCTGTATTCCTTCCACGTTCTTTTGATCTTTTGAGTCATTCAAGATTTTGCTTATTGATTGCATCTCTCAGTATTACAACTCAGGGTTTGAATTTGCTTTTCAGTTCTTTTAGCTTGAGGAATATCAAGTGAGTTTGTCCCTTTTAATTCTCTCCCATTCCACCTCTCTGCACATTCTGTTATAACCTTTTTCATTATCTTTCTTCTTGAGCTGTTCTTTGAAATCTTCTGTTTAGCTTTTTACTTCAGCATTTCTTCTTTAACATACAATGTTCATCTCTTCTGACATTCATTTTGTCTTTTTCTTTATTTTCTGTCTTTCTAGTGACCTTTTATTTCTTCATGGATGATATCCTGGGTATCATGCCAGAACTCATCAGGTCTTCTATCGTTAGTGTTCAGTGCTTGTCTTTATGGTGGGATGTGTAAAGTCACCATTTTCCACCAAGATTAGGTTGCATATAAAAAGAGTTTTAGATGATGTGATAAATGGAATACCAGATTAAGAAATATAGATACTACCTTTTCAGGCATTAGCTGTGCATGTGAGAGCTGGACAATGAATGTGGAGGATGACAGGAAAAGAATTGGTGCATTTGAAACGTGTCATTGGAGAAGAATGCTGAAGACAGCATGGATTGCCAAAAGAGCAAACACGTATGTCTTGGAGAAGGTGCAGTGAGAGTGCTCCTTGGAGGCAAAGATCATGAAGCTTCATCTCACATATTTGGACATGTTGCTGGGGAAAGTTATTCCTTGGAGAGGGACATCATACTTGGAAAGGTGGAGGGACAGTGAAGGAGAGGAAGACCGTCAAACAGGTGGATTGACAGTGACTGCAGCAATGCTCTTCAGTGTTTTGGAGATTGTGAGGATGGCACAGGATAGGATAGGGTTCAGATCTGTTATCTGAATATGATCTTTATGGATTGAACGCCATTCAATCAGACCTAACAACAACAGGTAGTTAAAGTGATTAGAAACGGGCCGGTTTTGTTCCTAGGGCCTCTATGCGTTGTACTTGACTCAATGACATCTAACAGTAATAAAACTTGAATAGAACAGAGTGCACTGTGTATTTGACTTGCATTGCGTGTCACATTAGGAAGAATCTGAAGTTGAAAAACTGCACTCTACCTGTTCATCTACCTATGTTTTCTACTCTATTTACTCATTCCGTAAACAACATAAAACCATCCTCTACAGGATTTTCAACGGTTGATTTCTAAACCAAACAGCTAAACCAAGTCTTTTTGGAAATAGAACTGTTTCATAAAGACTCTTGCATGTTTTGGTTTGGGATGTGTGTTTGTAATTTTTATAGGAATAAATCACCAGGTATTACTTTTGTGACAATGCACATTGGTGGGTGGTTTTCAACGGCCAAGCATTCATTTTGTAGTCAAGCACAAACCATTTGCGCCACCTAGGGACCTTACTTGAGTTCAAATCTGACTTTCTTATTTACTAGTTAGATGACTGAGCAAATTGTGTAAATCCTCTTAAACAATTAAAATTTTAGCTCTTGGATTGTCATCCAAAACATGGAAATAGAAACTATTTATGCAATTGATGTGAATACTAAAATTAGCTAAAATGTGTAAATGTATTGGCACCTAGCACATTTTTTATAAATGTGGGCTATTATTATTTAATGTTATATACAGAGATTTCTAAAAAAATGAAAATTATGTTCATTTTCCTAGGAACAATATTGAAGCACTTATTTTATTAATTTTTTGGTGAAGTGACAAAGCACTTTGCTTAATGAGCACTGAGAAAAACAAACCTTTTGCACAGAGTTGATTCTGATTCACAATGACTCTAAAAGGCAGAGTAGAATGGCCCCAGAGCCCAAGTCTTTATGGAAGCTAACTAACTGGACATCTTTCTCCCAAGGAGCAGCTGCTGAGTTTGAATCAACAACTTTTCTTTCAATTAACAGTCTAGTACTAAATATATATTTATTTCCGTTCCCTCATCTAGGAATAAAGGAGTTAAAAGACCAATAGAGCTGGAATGATTCTAACCCCAACCTAGTGTTGACAAATCAATTCCAATTCAGAGACCCTACATGAGAGAGTGGAAATGTCCAATAGGCTTCCACGTCTGCAGATGTTTATGGAAGCAAGCTGCCACATTTGTCTCCTGCTAAGTGCTGGTGGTTAGAACCACTGACCTTCTGGTTCACAGAGGAACCGTTTAACCATTGTGTGACCAACATTCCTTCTGGAATAACTAAAAGTTATTCTAAGTTAAAGGTGGCCTGTTCAAACCCAGCAACAGTTCCACAGAAGTAAAACGGGCAATCTCCTTGTGTGCGATTTACAGCCTCTGAAAACCCCTTGGAGAGCTAGATAAGTGCAAGTTCAGAAAACAGAAATGAGGGTGTTCTGGAGTGTTGGTTTGGGGGTTTTTTTTTGTAGTTGTTTGAGTGAAAAGTAGACGTCGAGTTTAATTTCGACGCTATTTTTCTTCTTGACTGAACTAAATATTTATTTTAAAAATAATAAATTCTGAAGCTTTTTTTTTTAACCTGGAACATTGTGTCCAGTGTTTACAAAATGAATCCTACAGGCTACGAGGTTAACCTTAATACAACAGCGCCATCTAGTGAACATACTATAAATACAAAAAAGGGAGAAAATAGAGAAACCATAGATTGCCATCAATGTCCATGGAAGTTGTTGTTGTGTGTCCTCGCGTTAACTACGATTAAAAATGAACAACAGCTCTGAGCCTCAGCCAACCGCACCATCTCTGACACACATGACCTCATTGCCAGTTACTGTATCAATCTGTCTCCTCCAGCATCTTCCTCTCTTGCCCAGACCATCTACCCTTCCAAGCATGATGTGTTTCTCCAAGGACTAATTCCTTTTCACAACATGTTCAAAGTATGTGCGACAGAGTTTCAACATCCTTGCTTGCAAGGAGCAAATGGGTTTTACCCTCTCCGGGACAGACCTGTTTCTGAGGAGGTAAATCACACAGGGGGAGAGTGCCTCTGTTTCTCCCAAGGAGTCATTTGGTGGATTCAAATCACCTTCCTTTGGGTTGCCTTGAGGACAAAGACAAGTCTTGGAGTGTAAATAGTTTATTTTATAAGGGGGAAAAAATGTAGTGAAAAATAGCAATAAATAGAGACAAGATCATGAAAGTTCCAGTATGCCAAGCTGTCAAGTTAGACCTTATCGTGGAGGCGAAGTGGGTTGTTGTTATTTGCTGTCCAGTCAATGACAACTCATAGCAGCCCTATGAACAACAGATCTGAACCCTGCCCTCTCCTGTGCCATCCTCACCGTTTCTAAAACACTTGAACTCACTGTTAATGTTACCGTGTTAATCCACTGAGTCGTATTTCTTTCACCGGTCCTCCACCTTTCCAAGCCTGATGTTCTTCTCCAAGGACTGGCCCCTTCTAACAACATGACTGAAGTATGTCAGACCAAGTTTCACCATCCTTGCCCCCATGAGAGCACCCTAGTTGCACTCTCTCCAAGATACATTTGTTCCTTGGCAGTTTATGGGATATTTAGTACTCTTCTCCAACACCACAACTCAAAAGCATCGATTCTTCTTCTGTCATCCTTATCCATTGTACAACTTTCAGCAGCATAGCAAGTTACTGGGGTAGGAAGAGTATAAAGAGATTTAAGCAGGTCAGTGGAATAGTCAGATTTGCATCTGAGATCAATTATTTTGGCTACTGCGGTGGAGGGGGTAGGCTAGAGGTAAGACAGAATTGGTGGTGGTGGGAATGAAAGGCATTGTCTTAATTATCAGGGGAAATCTGGTGGCCTAGTGGTAAGGAGTTTTGGCAACTCAGAGGCACATGGTTTGGATTCACTAGTTGCTGTCTGGGAGAAGGATGGGCAATCTCCTCCTATGTGATTTATAACTTCTGAAAACCTGCTGGAGGGTAATTCTGAATTGGTTCTGACTCAAATGATCCACTGCTGCTGTGACTGAGGTGGCACAAGTGGACAGCTTCAGCAAACAGAAGTACATTCTCTCCCAGCTGTTGTTAGGTGCTATCAAGTCCACTACTACTCTTAACTCTATGAACATGAGTTCATCCTTGCTCTGTCCTGCAACATCCTTCTCATTCAATAAGCTCCAAAGCATTACAGTCATCCTTTTGTTGCGCCTTTTCTTCTCTTTCACTGGTCTTCTACTTTTCTCAGCACAATGTGTGTTTGTTTTTCCACAAGGACTAGCCATTCTTGAAAATATTATGTTCACAGTATGTTAGACCATGTTTCAACTTCCTTGCTTCTAGGAAGCACCCTGGCTACACTTCCTCTAAGATGGATTTGTAAGGGAGCCCTGGTGGCCTTGTGGTAAGAAAGTGCATTGCAATCATACAGACATTGGCTGCTCCGTGGGAGAAGGAAGATCAAGGTAGATTTCTTTATTCTTCTGGCAGTCTGTGTATATTTAGTACTCTTTGCCAACATCACCATTCAAGGGCACTGATTCTTCTTTTTCATCCTTATTCATTGTCCAATTTCCAGTTACACAGGAAGAAACTAAAAAGTCTGTGACTTGGATCACGGCCACCTTAGTCTTTAAAGTGTTATCTTCTACTCTTGAAGACTTTAAAGAGTTCTTTGTTAGCAGATTCGCCTAGTGTAATGTCTTTTTTGATTTCTTGACTGTTGCTACCACGGTTGTTAACTGTGGGTCTAACTAAACTGAAATCTTGCCGTTCAAGAGGCTAGAAGTCCAAATTCAGCATTAATTTCTTCTAGGGAAGGCCCACTGTCAGCTCTGAAGGCAAGTTCCTGTTTTGTTCAGCATCAGTTGACCCAGCATTTCTTGGAGATCTCCATGTGTCTTAACTTTCTTCAGTATCACAGAACTTCTTTAAACAGAGACCTGAATTTAAAAGGAACTCTGCTCCTGGCAATTCCTTGTTACTGCTACTGGGTGTTCCACATTTGACTTATTTGCCTCCCTTTTAAACTCTAATGACATAAAAAAAAAAAGTTATAGACTATGCCTTAACAAAACTCCCCTTATACTGGATCAAGGCTATAATGGAATCTAGGGGTATTATAGTCCACTCTTAACCCTTTCCTAATTATCTTTCGTTTATCAGATCATGGGGGATTATTTAGGGCTGTTGTACATAGGGTCGCTATGAGTCGCAAACGACTCGACGGCACATAACAACAACAACAACAATCCAATCCAAGGAAGCTCTGGTCACTTAGTGGTTAGGAATTGAGCTGATGCCAAACAGATCTAGGCTGAAATCAGAGACTAACAGAAAGATGCTTACTTGTGTTTTACAGACAATACAAAAGCATTTGGCTGTGTAAGTCATAATATAGACAACATTGAGAAAACCAGCAATTCCAGAACACTTAATTGTCCTCCTAGAGACCAAGAAGCTGTTCTTTAATAGAACAGGAAATATTATATGGTTTAAAATAGATCAAGAGAATACTGTTTGGTTTAAACTCAGGAAAGGTGTGTATCAGGGCTGTATATTTTGGCCACATCTATTCAAAGTGTCTGAACCCTATCCTGCACCATTCACATCATTTCCAACATACTGACATCTTCATGATTTCTGCCTATTGCTGCAGTCACTGTGTCAATCCATCTCATTGAGGATCTTGATCTCTTTTGCTGAGCCTCCATTTTCCAAGTATGATGTCTCTTTCCAAAGAATAGCCTGCTTAACATGTCCAAAGTATGAGACAAAACTTCTCCATTCTTGCCTCTAAGGAGCATTCTGGCTGCACTTTCTCCAAGACATACTTATTTGTTATTTTGGCAGACCATGGGATGTTCAGTACTTTTCTCCAACACCTCAACTGAAGAATTTATGACTTTGAATTGTGGTATTCGTGAAGAACATTAAAGTATACCATAGAAAAGAGCAAACAAATCATAGAAGTGCAGCTGGAGTGTTAGAGTCAAGGATGGTGATGGTTTGTTTCGCATACTTTTTTTTTTTGCACGTTATGAAAAGGAATATCAAGCTGGGAAAGGTACAGGCTCAGCAAGAGAGAACACCTTCAATGAGATGGAGTGATGCCATGACTGAACCATGGGCTTAAAGCACTGCAGAGATTATGAAGGTGGCAGTGCAATGTTTCTGTTGTACACTGGGTGGTAATGAGTTTGAGCCAACTTGACAGCGTTTAACAATGATCACTGTCTGTCTCCATAGTTGTGCTCTCAGCTATAATGCTTTGCTACATTTCCCTGCCTCTGAGATCTGGCGCTTAGAAGCCAGCTCCAATTTACAGAGAAACACTGTCCCTGCACCTCCTCACAATCCTAGCTATTTGAGTTTATTGTTACAGCTACTTATTGTTTGCATAAGTAATATCAACATGATATGGCAAGTGCTTTCTCTCCTTTTCTCACTGACTGCAATTTTTCCAATTAGTCTACTTTAGAATTTTACTAGATTGAGAATTGCATCATTAAATATATCCCCCAATACAAAATAACTGAATATAAAGCATGCTTTCATTTAGAATTGGTCTGAGCTTCTACAGCAATTGGTAGAGTCTCTCAATGCACACATCAGAATGTGTTTCTATTTTAAAAACAACTTATCGTGTATTTTCATTTCATTAGGCACAGATATAACCCATGATAACTCTAATCAGATTAATACTATACCCTTAACCTAAATGCAAATACTATTATGGCCTCTAAGGACCTCTGGTGGCCCAGTGGTAAGAAGCTGCCCTGAAATCCTAAAGTCACGTGGTTCAAATCCACTGCTGCTCCACAGACGAAAGATAGGCAATCTCCCTCATTATTTACTGCCTCTGAAAACCTGCTGGAAGGCCAGGCATGGGCTGCTTCCTGCTAGACTGCACACAACAGGGTGGCTGGCCTCTGGTATCTCAAACCTCAATGTGAGTTCTTGCACTATCATGAGTCATGAATGTCTTTTTTTGCAAGAACATGTAATGTATGAAGCTAAAGTGTTTCCACTCTTGTTTGAAAACTCATGTAAGAACTACACATTTCTGAGTCCCTTAGCTGACTGAAGAGTCTCAGTCACTCTGGGACAAGCAAATTTAGGAAGCAATGTCGTGGAAAGCACCTGGATTATCTGGTTCTTAAAGAGGGTTGAACTGAGAATCAGGAGACCTGGACTGTACTCCAACCATGCCATTTACTGCATAACTAACTTGTGCGGACAAAGTCACTTATCTTTAGTATCAGTTTTCTTACTTGTAAAAGTGAGATATGATAAAATGAACTGTTATAGTCTTCCACCTCTCAATATCACCACACAGAGAATCGGACGACCTTTACCTAAATCTTGGCTAAGAACTACCATGCACTACTGAGAACCAGTTGCATAGTCTCCCCAAGACCCAGAATTCTCACTTGTAAAAGTGGGATGTTATTACGTGTCGTCGTCGAAATCGACTCATTGCTGACTCGCCAGTGAGTTTTCTGAGGCAGCCTATCCCTCTCCCCTAGAGCAGGCAGGAGATTCGAACCATGCACCTTCAGGATCACAGCGCAGCTTCTTACTTCTAGGCCATGAGAGCTCAAAAGGGAGAGCTGCTCTCTTTTCTAACGATGTTGCACCTAATTACAAACTGAGATAATGTCAAATATCTGGTATTATTACTCTGGAACTCTATGATTTATTCCTGTCCCATGAAGTACTGTCTCTGTCATCCTGAGCTTTTTACTTCCTAACTGCGAACCCATAAACCTAGAAATCTTCGGTGAAAGATTACACGTTAAGAGAACACAACCCAACCCTTCCGCTGAATAATATCCTCCCACTTCCTGTAGGATTAAGATTCCGACTAGACTCCAACTCCCCGAAAACTGGTTCCTGCCTTAGCTCGGCACATTCACGTGGAACGCAAACGCAAGCGACTTAAGTCTATTGAGCCCTACAGGCACCCGGCGCAGCAGGAAGTAAAGCTAGAATTGGGCGGGACTTCCAGTAGTAGGCGGCAAGTTTGAAAAGTGACAACGGTTGCAATTTGTTGGAGGTTTACTTTATGTGTTTTTTTCTAACAGTTGCTCCCCGAACCTACTGCATTCCTCTGACCTGTTGGGGACCTCCGTCGAGCTCAGAAGGACAAAGAAAGGGAGAGGGCTTTCCGCCCTTTCTCTCCGCGGACGGAGGCAGGAGACAGAACGTTTAGTCTTCACTGTGTTGTGATTCTGTTCCGCTCTGGGGAGGAGACTGGGGAATCCAGTCCTTGGGAGGTAGGGGCGAGTTCATGTTTATATGTGCAGCTAAGCTGTTGGATGTTGTCTGATGCAGCATGTATTATAGATGAGATTGAACTAAAGTTGTCAGTTTAAAGATGCATTTTTCATTTTTTTTTGTTGTTAATTTTTGCTCGCCAATTTGGAAGCGTGATGATTTGCTCTGTTGCCTTCTAGTGGATTCTAGTTTAGGGAGAACTCTTGTGTACAAAGTAAAACCCCACTACAAGGGTTTACTTTCTTTTAAATGTTCTTTATTTTTTTATTTATTTATTTACTTATTTTACTTTTGGTATTTAAGGCTGTGATCTTTAGGAAATAGATGATCATACTTGTCTTCTGAGGAGACTCTGGGTGGGTTGCAATCGCTAGCCCTTCAGATGGTAGTAGAATACTCAACTATTTTACTCAGTGCGACCCAGGAGCTCCGAAATCATTTATGAGTTTGTGTTTCTTCTGCTGTTAAATAAAAAAAAAAGTTAACAAAATGCGTCTTACTTTACTTTTTTAAGATTTGAGTGGTTTGGAGTTTCCCCCCTTTTCTTAAACTTGAAACCAAACATAATCTAAAGGATCTTAAGACTATCACACTAATTTGTCTTTCCCTACTGGGAAAGGGTAGTCTTTTTGTTGGAAATGGTTAAGTTGATTCCTGTGTTGTTGTGTGCCATCAAATCGACCAAAACATTGCCCTTTCCTCTACCTTCACCAATTGTTGCTGTGCCTGAGCCGGTTGTTAGAATTGTTAACCACTACTAGACGACAAGACCAGGTTTTCTAAGTTTCAGTTTCTAGAGTTCAGATGAATGTGGCGCCAAAATTTTAGCAATAACTGCTAAGTACTTGGTCATCATCACTAAGTACTTGTGTTCAATGTTCAGTATTTAAAACTTGTGTGAACTCTGTTTCCTTTTTCCTTCATGCAGAGACACTGGCATTCAACAGGTTACAGATGGTTTACTAAATTATGAAATGATCATTTGTTGCTTTGAGCTAATTAAAAGGATTGTTTTAAACAAATCAACCATTTTGTTTTAAATCTGAATGGCTTCCCTTCATGCATATAGGAAGGCTGTTTGGGATGATAAACTTTTATGTTGCAGTTCCTTAATTTTTCATTTTTTCCTAGTAATGCTTTAACAACAACAACAAAAAAAATCAAAGAAAGCAAGCTGTGTAAATATGGCACTAGGCATCCATACATAACATCATCATTTCTCCTAAACAAGTAATTTCTATTTCCTTTTTATTTGTTTTCTGCCTCTTGAGTTTGTAATTTTCACTATTTCAGTAAAATTAGCTCTACTTGACATTTGTGTTGTCACAGATAAAATGAGAAACAGAGTAATTTGCAGTTAATTTCTGCTCCTTGCAATGTTGGCTGAGGGTCATTTTACATACAGTTTTATATACGTTATCACACTGAACAACTCAACCTGTATGTTTAGCAGTTCTGTCTCCCCTTCTTTCCTATTTTTCTCCATAAATCTTCTACCTTCAAAACAGCCCCTCCTACCTGCAGTGCCCATAAATTATTTAAATGGCTCTGAAATTGTACTATGAAAGAAAATTTGAATATGGGAAGAAATTCCAAAAAGAAGCAGGAGACTAACTTGGAGCAGAAAGTTCAATAGATTAGTAAAATATGCAATTTTTTTAAAAAAGCAAGCAAAATATATTTAAGAGAATTTTTATATAGATTTTTCATTATAAGGTCTAATCTGATAGTGTTGTACAAGACAGAAGAAAGGAATATGCAATATTAATAGTGAAGATTCTTTACCAATACTCTTTAATTCTTTATTTTAATAATTTAATCCAGATACAGTCTACCTATTTTGAAAAGTGACTTTTTCTTAAGTCTTTGTCCTGGCAATATTTTTCAAGAATTTTTAAAATCTGTTATTTAGATGAAAATATAATGCATATTTAAGTTGAAAGAGAGATTTAATACTCTAATCTAGATTCATAAAATCCAAATTCTAGAATGAAAGCAAGAATATATGAAATTCCACAGTACAAAGTATAAAACCTTGCTTCAGGTTTATATACTCAAATATGTAAGAAGGAATCCTAGCCTGAGACGTGGGTCACAGTGAACAAGTTCAAAGGTTTAAATTGATCATAAGTATATATTTGTCACTAAGTGCTACATTAAATTATAGGAAGCTATTGCCTACATATTTAGAATATCATGTTCAGATTGGGCATTGTATTTTATTTTTTATTCTTATTATTTTCTACTAGTTTATTTACAAAATTCAAATACAAATTTGAACAAATTCTTTCCATTTCCCTCACCCCCCCACCCCATCAAATTGTACAACCCAATGATTAACCTCCCCCCTTCCACCTGCACATCCACAGATCCCTCTGCTTCCAGCCTCTCCCACCTCTCCTGGATCTTTATACTCATTCTACAATAATGGTTTTATACAACATTTATCCTTATGTGACTGAGGTAGTTCACGCAGCATAATGCTTTCCAGTCCCTCCCAATTAAGGTAATAATTTACAAAGTCATTGCTCTTGCATGCTGCATAGTATTCTATTGTGTGAATGTACCATAATTTCTCAATCCATTTGTTTGTGGTTGGACATTTTGGCTGTTTCCATGTTCTTATGATGGTGAATAATGCTGCTGTGAACATTGATATACAAATCTCAGTTTGTGCCTCAGTCCATTCTGGGTGTTCAGCTTCCTCAAAAAACTGAACATAGAAATTCCATATGACCCAGCTATTCCACTACTTGTAGTATACCCTGAGAATATGGGCATTGTATTTTAAGATGACAGTGACAAAATAGTGTGGTTTTGGAAGAAAGGATAGTAGTGTTCCAAAATTAATAATATATCTAAGAAGTGGTTCTGTGTGAAGAAATTATGCTTAATGAAAGTTAGCAGAAATAGGATAGCATGTTTTTCATGTTTTGAGGGTAGTGCCCTGTAAACAAGTGGTTTAATATATCCTCGGCAGTTACTTGCATTTGATACATTTCTAATATTGGAGATTACTGAATATCCCATGGACTTCCAAAAGAATAAACAGATATGTCTTGGGGGAAGGTGCAGCTAGAGTGTTCCTTGAAAGCAAAGACGATAAAGCTTAGTCTCACATACTTTGGGCATGTCGCAAGGAGAGGCTATTCCTTGGAAAGGGACATCGTGCTTCGAAATGTGGAGGGATGATGAAAAAGAGAAAGTCCCTCATCTAAGTGGATTGACACAGTGATTGCAGCCATTAGGATGGCACAGGATAAGACAGGGTTCAGATCGGTTCTTCACAGGATATCAAGGGGTTGTACTCTATCGCACCTAACAACAGGTAGTTGGAGTTATTAGAACTGGTAAAACCAATGTAAAACTAAAAAAAAACCCTTTCTAATTATTAGGGCCATACTAAAAATGAGGGGTGGAGAAGTTTCCTTAAGAATTAGAGAGTTCTGTAATATTTGAAAATGTTCAAGCAGAATTAAAATATTTGTCACTCATCTCTCTGTGTTTAGGCATTTAGGCAAATTGGTAACCTTTTTTTTAACAGCTTAAAGCCTAAAACAGTAAGTTTCTGGAATTGTGAATTGTTTGAGTTTGCAAAATCTAATAGATTCACATTGACTTTCTGGAATCATTTTGTTTCTGTGGAGAATGGAGTAAGTAATAAAAGTTATTTGTTCAGTAACTAGCACAGCTATTGTTGCTTCTCTCCCCCACCTCCCCCACACACACTATTTGTTAGGCATAAGTAAAGACATGAAAAGCTTAATGAGAATTTACAGTATAATGTCAAAGTGTAATGCAACAAGAATTTATGACAAAAATCTAAGGCCCTAGGGAAGATTCTTAACTTCAGCATTACTGTCATTTTTGCTAGGTTAATGCTTTATTTGGAGGGGTTGCTCTGTGAGTTGTAGGATGGAGTAGCATCTTTAACCTCTACCCTCTAGATTCCAGTGACATGTATCAAACAACAAAAATGTCAAGTGCCTTTTCTGTCAAAATCATGAGCACTTCTTCACTAGTGCAACACCACTGGAGGCAAGAGCTCACTATCGAGAATATTCAAACATGGTTTGGTTTTTGCTTCTTCTGATTAGAAATTTTGCCAGTTATATCATTCTATTCTCATCCACCGCCACCCCCTTACATCTTAATCCTTATCTGTCTCTCGTGTGTGTATTGCAAAGGATGCCAAATCAGAGTACAATTTTGCTACTTACTATAGTAGTTCTATTGCTATTTTTTTCTACTGAGATTCTGCTTATGTTTATAAGCTTTGCTTTGAGGATTACTCTTTAGGATTTTGTTAAGCTCCTTAGTTGGAAGAAACAAAAGTTTCTCATCTCCTTTGTCAGATAAAGAAAGCAGCATTAGGAAAATTAATAGAATATTATTGTTTCATTTTAGAATAAAAATAGTTTTGTTGTTTGTGCCATCCAGTCTGCTGTGACTCATAGCAACCCTATGTACAACAACTCTGAAGCCTGCCCTATCCTGAGCCAGTCTCACTGACTCTGACATACCCACTACTCCCATTGACTCATCTCATCAGGGTCTTCCTTTCCTGTGCTGTCCCTTCACCCTTCTGAGCATGATGTCCTTCTCTAAGGATTGGTCCCTCCCAAAGTATGTGAGACAGAGCTTCAAAATCCTAGCTTCCGAAGGTTTTTCCTCTTCAAGACAGACTCTTCTCCAGCACAATTCAAAGGCATCAATTCTTGTGTCATCCTTAGTCATTCTCTAGCTCCCTGAAATAGTTTTAGGAAATATATATTGTTTACTTTACCAGGACAGTAATTAAATGTTTGGTGATCATTAAAACTATCATGGCTAGGACAAGCCTAGCTTGCTAATTTTGCTCTATGTATCATCTTCAGGTAATGGGTGCTGTTGGTTCACCATGTTTCTAATGTGTGCATTTTCTTCTTTCAGACAAGGAGACTCCCAAGATGGAAACTTTGTCTTTCCCCAGATATAATGTAACTGAGATTTTGGCTTATATTCGGAACATGATCTTAACAGGAGCTGATGGAAAAAGTCTCACCAAGAGTGATCTTTACCCAAATCCTAAGGTAAAATGCAGACATAATTGCATGTGGTATTTGTAAACAAAGTAAGCTATGAGGTCTCTATATGGAAAAGAAAAAAAAACAAAACAAACTGAACATAGAGACTGCTTTTTGGTATAGGCAGATCATTTTAATGCAGAGCAAAATCTCTTACCTAATGTAATTTTAAAATAACGTTAAGTTTCTATGTGAAGCTGCTCCTACATTCCCATTAGGAATTCAATTTTTTTAATATGGTAGTTTTCTTCAAAACAACCTCTAAAACATGGACTTAATAAAGTATATTAAATTTTTTATTATTATTATTATTGCAGTGGTGGTGTGAGGATATCGTTTATTGGTAAGGCTTGAAAGAACTTAGGACAAGTGATTTCCAGCCACAAAAAGTGCTTAGAAACAATTCTCTTTGGACACTTACAGATTAATTTTCTTGCATTATGCCCTGGGGTGAATTGACTTGTTTTGACAGACATTGCTCTTTATTCTTTAGTTATTAAATGCAAAAATGAACTATTTATGTGACATAGATATCTCAAAGCCTCCTTCAAGTTCCTGTGCTGAGACTGCAGTGATAGCATAGTGTGATAACATGGTGTAATGATACAGCATTCAGAAATTTGGTCACTGTACTCCTGTAATTATTAAAGAGGGAGTGATATTTCACAATAAATGATGGGCTTTTAAATGGAATAATTTTTGTTTTATAAAAAACAACACATTTATTTTTGTTTTTCTCTACTGCTTACCTAATAAACTTGTATGTGAACTAGAACTGGTTTATAGAACAACAATTTAGAACTACTGATAATGAAGATAAATTTTTGAAAATCTCATACTACCTTGTTAAATCTATACCCTTTGGATCAAGATGTTCACCAAAATGTGAACAAATTTATAGCATCAAAGTTTGTTTTTGAAAATATTCCTTTAATGTTCTTTTATTTCTCCCACATATCTGAAAGCCTAAACTACTTTTTCCACATCCTAAAGTGGATGGACTGCTTAGACTGGGTTCAGATTTGTTTGCTCTCCTATATATAAGCTTAAACCACTTAGGTCATTGACACCTTTTTACATAACAGTAAATTAATAGATTTTTATATAATGTGTTAAGATTTGGAAAAATTGTTGTTGTTGATTGCCTTTGAGTCAAGCACTACTCAGAGTGACCCCATGAACAAAATGCCTGAAGCACCTCTATAACCATCGACATCAGCGTTCACAAAGATTCCAAAGGCATGTTATTTAGGAAGTGGATGACACTACTGCTTCCAAACCTGTCATAGTATGTTACTATTGTTATGTGCCATTGGGTCCTCTGCGATATATTGTGACCCTATGTATAACAGCTCTGAACCCTTCCCTGTCTTGAGCCAGTCTCACTAATTCTGACACACCAACCCTCATTGCCCCAGTTACTATATCAGTCCATCTCATCTGGGGTCTCCCTCTCCTGCACTGTCCTTCAACCCTTCCGAGAATGTTGTCCTTCTGCAAGGACCAATTTCTTCTGGCCACTTGCCTAAAGTAAGTGAGGCTGAGCTTCAAGATCCTAGCCTCCAAGGAGAGATTTGGTTTCACTCTCTCTAAGACAGACCTATTTGTTTTTTTGGCAATCCATGGTATGTTCAAGACTCTTCTCCAGCACCACAACTTGAAGGCATCTATTCTTCTGTCATCCTTAGTCATTGTCCAACTCTGAAGTTTAAGAAGTTATTGAGAAGACGATGGCCTGGATTAGGTGCACCTTTATATCTAGACTGACATCATTGCTCTTCAGCACTCTGGAGAGGTCCATGACAGCAGATTTTCCCAATGCAATTTGTCTTTTGATTTCCTGACTGTTGGTGTCAAGAGTTTTAATTGTGGATCCGAGCAAGCTGTAATTGCTAACAACCGCTATCTCTTCTGCATCTTTTATGGTGCTGCCAATTGGCCCAGTGGTGAGAATCTTTGGCTTTTTGATGTTGAGCTTCAATCCTTATTGAAGGCTACAGTCCTTAACCTTTTGCAGCAAGCGCTTCAGGTCTTCTTCAGTTTCAGCAAGCAAGGTTGTGTCATCCGTATATCACACGTTGTTAATGAGTCTTCCTTCTATCCTGATACCACACTCCTCCTCGGAAAGCCCTGCTTCCCAAATGATCTGTTCTGAATACAGATTGAAGAGGTATGGGGACAGGACACACTCCTGACACACTCCTTTCTGATTTTGAACCATGTAGTGTTTTCTTGCTTTGTTCTGAGGACTGCTTCTTTGTCCAAGTATGGGTTTTGTATAAGCACTATCAATTGTTCTGAGATTCACATTTTCCTTAAGGTTAGCCACAATTTATTGTGATCCACATAGTCAATGAAACACAGGTAGACATTCTTCCTGTACTCTCTACTTTCTGCCAAGATCCATCTGACATTGGCAAGAATGTCTCTAGTGCCACAACCTCTTCTAAACCCAGCCTGTTTTTCTGTTATTTCTGTCAATGTACCGTTCAAGTCTTTTCTGGATAATCTTCAGCATGATTTTGCCAGTGTGTTATTAATGATGTTGTTTGATAATTTCCACACTCTGTCCAGTCACCTTTTTTTGGAATGGGAATAAATATGAATCTCTGCCAGTCAGTTGCCCAAGTAGTTGTCCTCCAGATTTCTTTGCACAACTTGGTGAGCACATGCAGGGCAGCATCTGTTTGATGAAGTACATCAATTGGTATTCCATCAATACCTGGGGCTTTATTTTTTACAGAGTCCTCAGAGCAGTCTGCACTTCTTCCTTCATCACTATTGCCACTTGATCATACGTTGTTTCTTGAAATTCTTCTGTGTCAGTGGATTCTTTTTGGTACAGTGATTCTGCATACTCCTTCCATCTGCTTTAAATGATTCTTGAATCATTCAGTATTCTGCTCATAGCATCCTCAAGTATTGTAACTCGTGGCTTGACTTTATTCTTTAGTTCTTTCAGCCTAAAAAATGCGGAGTGAGTTCGGCCCTTTTGATTTTCTGACTCCAGCACCTTGCACATTTTATTATAATATTTTGCCTTGTCTTCCCGAGCAGCCCTTTGAAAGTTATTCAGATCCTTAACTTCTTGATTTCTTCCCTTTGCTTTGGCTAATCAGCGCTCTAGTGCAATATTCAGAGTCTCTTGTGACATCCATTTAAGAACTAATTTATTTAGAAGGAATTACTGTAATTTGGTCACTCTTTTCTTCTTTTTATCCATTAACTGTGGTATTGGATGATAATCATAATAGTGATACTACTTCTAAAGGTATGTATTCAAGTATTGAGAATTGTTTTTCTCTTATAGCCTGAAGTCTTGCATATGATCTATATGAGAGCCTTGCAAATAGTATATGGAATTCGACTGGAGCATTTCTACATGGTGAGTTTTAGATTTCCCGCCTCCCATTTTTTCCTTTTGGGTGTTACTTTTTGCTGAGCCTTGCTTTGGTGGTGTTTGTAGCCAAAAGGCTGAGCAACTGCTGAGATTCTGATCCATAAGTGATTTTCGGAGTAAGATGGGTTGTCTCTGCCAGTTAATATTTGCAGCCTGGAAACCGAATGGAAGCTTGCTGTGTTAGAACCTATTTGATGGCCATGAGATGGTTTTTTTGGAGGAGTGTTTTTTTGTTGTGGGGTTTTTTTTTTTTATTTGTTTTTGTTTTTTAGCATTACTACTAATGACAACACTAATTGTGTGCTAACGTTTAAATTGTTAATTTACGTCTTTAATTTAATGATAACTAGCTATATGTTTTTATTTTAGCATATGATTAAAATTTATTGATTTTGAGTTTTCTTATTTTGTCCAATTGGTGTATCACTTTTATTTTGTGATTACATTTAGATGCCAGTGAACTGTGAAGTCATGTATCCACATATAATGGAAGGCTTCTTACCAGTCAGCAATTTATATATTCATCTGTGAGTAAAAAAAATTTAAAAAAAAATTACTTAGTCTGCGTGATTATTTTCATTCTGTGAAGCTTTCTTAGATGTCCCTCGGTAGTAAAATGTTTTATACTCAACTGCAAAATAAAAATTTAGGTTCAAACCCACTCAGCACTCCTGTGGAAAAAAAGACTAAACAATTGCTTCTGTTGAGATTATAACCCAGAAAATCCCACAGAGCAATTTTACTGTTTACCAAATGGGGTTGCTATGAATTTCAATCAACCCAGTGGCAACTAACAACAAGATTCTAAAGGAGATACGTTTTATATATGTGAAAGAATTTCTCCTTTCTGCCTCTTAACTCTGTCCTATGTAGATTTTAAATTGTAAGCTTCTATAACGTATAACCAACTCAACCTTTTACAGTTTACCAGTCCATTTTAATTGAAAATTTAAGAAACTTTAATCTGAAATGGTTTACTATCTTTATGGAAGATTTTGAGTTCGTAAAAGCACTGCCTCCTGCCTCCAGAAGTGTGTGTTGTTTATTAGAATTTGTAACTGTGCTTTGGCATTACATGGAAACTTGTAACGTCAGAAAAATTAAATTGAATGCTATAGGATTATATGTTATGTTAGACTTCTGACTTTGTTCTTTGATAAAGAGAAATATGTCTAGAAATCTCTTTTAAAATACAATGTTTATCTTACTATTTGTTCTCTGATTTATCAAGGGACTCATTTATGCCTATCTGTCAGGTGCATGACTTTGAGATTGCTGATATTCTATATCCAAGTAAGTTAAAATTTAAAACAATTTATATTGTTTGGCTTCAATGTAATAAATAGTTCAACTTTCCATTAATAATTCTTTAAAAACAAAGATTTAAAAGTAACAACATTGCAGACATTTCTGTTTGTCCCTAATTTTCTATAAGTGGTTATATCTAAAAGTGAGAAACATTTTGAAAAGAAATTTTTAAGAATATTGCTTAGTATATAAATTTGTTTTTGTTGTTGTGTACCATTGAATCTGAACCAGCCCATAGCTGATCCTCCAGCGGATTTTCAGAGACAGTTCATCGCGTGGGAGAAGATTTCTCATCCTTCTCCCACAATATATTAATAGCGTTATATTTTAATTTTTTAAAACATCTTAGCATCTTGCTTGTTTAGTATAATAACTAAACATTAAGTTTGTGTTTGGCGTTGGATTTTACCAAGGCTATGTAAGTTTGAAGATCCCTATTTCAGTAAAGTGCTCAGGTGCTATCCAGAAAGTTATCACTTCAAATCCACTAGTTATCCCTTGGGAGAAAGGTGTGGCAGTCTGCCTTCCTAGAGATTGACAGCCTGGAAAAGCCTATGAAGGTTTTCTACTCTGTCTTTTAGGATCATCATGAGTCAGAATTGACTGAACAGCAATGAATTTGGTTTGATACACCTAGATTTGCGTGTCATTGGGGTTGGCATGAGAACAATAACATTAGAAAGTGATGTAATAGGACATTGTATGTATTAAATACGACTACCAGTGCTAAGATGTACCCTCCTTCTCCCCATTAAAAAAAAGCCAAAACCAAATGGTTGCTGTAACTAAAATACATTATAAATTGGAAACAACCTACATTTATAAAGACTAATGACACATTCTTATCGACTAAATCTGTTTTCTGGGTTATATCTGGATATGTTTCAGTTAATTTATTTTTCTTTTTTTAATGCATCATTTTCCTGTTTCTTTACATGATTAGGAGCTCCTATAATTGAGCGATTAAAGCATTTGGCTACTAACCAAAAGATTACTAGTTCAACTGGCTGCTCCAGGGGGAAAAGATGTAGCAGTGTGCTTCTGGAAAGAAGGTTTCCAGCTGTAGAAACTCTGTAGGGCAGTTCCCTCTCTATCTTATAAAGTCACCTTGAGTGAGAATAGACTTAACCACATTGAGTTTGGCTTTACATGTTTAGCTGCTTATATTAGATATTGTTGTTGTTATGTGCCATCGAGTCACTTGCAACTCATAGCGACCCTATGTACAACAGCCCTAAACTTTGTCCTGTACCAATTGCACTGTCTCTGACACGCCCATCCCTATTACCCCAGTCACTGAATCAATGCACCTCATAGAGGGCCTTCCCCTCCTGTGCCGTCCCTCCACCCTCCCAAGCATGATGTCCTCCAAGGACTGGTCTCTCCTTACAACATGTCCAAAGTATGTTAGACGGAGCCTCAGAATCCTTACCTTCAAGGAGCCACCCAGTTTAACCCTTTTCAGGATGAATCTGTTTGTTTTCCTAGCAGTCCATGGTACTCTCAATACTCTTCTCCAGCACCACAACTCAAAGGCATCAATTCTCCTTCTATCCTCCTTAGTCATTGTCCAACTCTCTGATGCATAACAAGTGATTGCAAAGACAATGGCCTGTATCAGACGCACCTTAGTCTCCACGGAGAGACACCATTGCTCTTCAGTATTTTGGAGAGGTCCCTAACAGCAGACTTTCCCATGGCAATGCGCCTTTTAATTTTCTGGCTGCTTGTGCCAGGAGTGTTGACTGTGGAGCCAAGCAAACTAAAGCTGTGAACAATCTCAATCTTTTCACCATCCATCCTGATGCTGCCAATTGGTCCAGTGTTGAGAATCTTTGTCTTCTTGACATTGAGCCTCAATCCATATTGCAGGCTGCAGTCCTTGACCCTCTGCAGCAAGCGCTTCAGGTCCTCCTCAGTTTCAGCAAGCAAGGTTGTGTCATCTGCATAATGCAGATTGTTAATAGATCTTCCACCAATCTTAACCCCACATTTCTCATTAAATATTGTAAATTTTATTGGGTACTGGTTGGATTTTTTTTTTTAAATTTCATTAAATATTTCTTGGTTTTTTTTCCCCCTGCCCATAACAATTTCTCCACACATTCTTGCATCATTCAATGCTCAGCTAAAAACTCAGAATCTCCTCTGCATATCCCAGAGTTCTTTCTCTTTGTAATTTCTTCCTTTCCAGGACCCAGTTTCATAAATGTTAACTGCTTTATCTCTCTAGAGTTCATCTTCTTTTCTTAGCAGCTCTGCTAAGCTCTGTTTTTCTTCTTCATGTGGTACAGCTTAGTCTACAAGGTGAGCACCTTCGAGTTCACTGCATTTGTACTCCTCCTCTCATGCCTGCAGCCTGTTTTTATATTTTGCCTTGTTTTCTAATTATTTACGATCACAGGTAAATACAGTTTTTGTTACTCCTTCATTGTCAGTAGTAGGAGTCCTAATTTGCAAAAATAATATTGATTTTTAAGTTACAACAGATTTTTCTGCACTTTGGTTACTTTTAGCACACAGTTTAATTCTATGTGTTATAATCAAAGCATATGTTAGGAAATGATGAATTTTTTTATTATGTTTCAATTGATTTAAGAATCTTGCCTTCTATTTTAGAAGCAAAACGGACAAGTCGGTTTTTAAGTGGCATGATCAACTTTATTCACTTCAGAGAAAACTGCCGTGAGACATACATGAAATTACTTTGGCAATATGTAAGATTCAAATATATTTGGAGTGACGTAGCAGATCAGTACCATCATGTATAAGGTTCCTGTTGGTGGGATGATAGTTAAATGTCCAAGTGCTAACTGCTGTGTTTGTTCACGCACCAGCCACTCTGCTGGAACGAGATGTTACAGTCTGCTTCCATTAAGATTTGTGGCCTTGGACAACCTGTGGAGCAATTGTGCTTTGTCTTTTAGGGTCATTGGGGGTTGGAATCAAGTCAGTGAGAGTGGGTAGCATAATTCACAGCTATAAATTGGTTTTGAAATATTTGTCAAATGATTCTATGTCCTTTTGAATACATTTTCTGTCTATATGAAATAACATTATAGTTTTTGGAAAGCATAGCTCTGAATGAGATTTTCTTTGTTATTTGGTAACAAGAGGTTGTGTTTCATTATTTTAATCTTGTGATTGAGGCCCTTTTCCTATGTCAGGTAATGTATGTGCAGAAAATACTAATAGTATCCACATATTTTTTTTCCTTTGACTTTGCTTTTGCAATGTAGGGTTTTTTTTTAATAGTTGAAATATTTTAAGCCTGTGTTTGCATTTTTAAATAATGGCCTAATTGGATTGTGTTTTATTAAATGTACATGTAAGGAGGGACCGGTCCTTGGAGAAGGACATCATGCTTGGGTGGGGCGGAGGGCAGGCGCAGGAGGGGAAGGCCCTCTATGAGGTGCATTGATTTGGTGACTGGGTTAATTGGGATGGATATGTCAGAGGCAGTGATATTGGTCCAGGACAGAGCAGAGTTTAGGGCTGTTGTACAAAAGGTCGCTATGAGTCGCAAGCGACTCCACAGCACATAACAACAACAACAACACATGTCTAACATCATACTATAAGATTTAATGTAAGATAGTCATTTTAATATACAGAAATTTATTTTTCAGCCTTTAAAAATTTAGGAAACT
The DNA here is from genome assembly GCF_000299155.1 of Elephantulus edwardii. Taxonomy (NCBI): domain Eukaryota; kingdom Metazoa; phylum Chordata; class Mammalia; order Macroscelidea; family Macroscelididae; genus Elephantulus; species Elephantulus edwardii. The sequence goes on from NW_006399807.1 coordinate 2,627,115, forward strand.
AGAAAACATGAGTTATCTGTCTGAATTGTCCCATTTTGCCCACTTTTATCTCATATTTTTTTTTAAAGTACTGGAATAACTTTGTACAGTTAAATATTAATCTCTAGCTCTAATGAACTAAAGAATTTTTTTTGCACAAATTATGTTTAGCTTATTCTTCCAAACATATTTGCCAAAGCTCACATATGCATATGCACACGCAGAGACAATTTTAGCAGACTGATTCTTCGTCTTAATTTTTTCTTTTCTTTTTTATGAGGGTAAAATAGTAAAGATAGATTTATTAGAAGGTTATGTCTTCAAAGGGACAGACCTCCCCCCTTGAAGACAGCTCAGAGAAAGCCTTCTATCAACTCTGAGAATCCCTCCCTACCCTTCAGACAAGCTGAGTTGGATGTCAGCTTTGTGCCTCTTATTTCCAGAACTATAGCAAATTGTTCGAAGTTTTTTTATTCATATGTCTGTCTCTTAAAGGAGATTGAACTACTTATGTGCAGGGACTAGTTATTCCCGGGACTTAGTACAGTACGTAACTGATAAACTTCAACATTAGTGTTGTATAAGTAAAACTACTAATTTACTTATGAATGCCTGGTTTTATGTCTTATTTCTGGTGTAAAAATTGTAGAATGTATAAACATTTTGTAATCTAAGCTGGTAGGTGATTTTTAATACATCACTGATTCAGTAAAATTGCTTTAATAGAAATCCTCTGTGGACAAAATGCAACAACTGAATGCTGCACACCAGGAAGCATTAATGAAGTTGGAGAAACTTGAGTAAGTTGGAGACTTACAAATAAATGACTTTCAGAATGAGTTGTAAATAATAATTGTTTTTTCAACTCTACAGTCTACGTTTAATTTATCTTCCTTATAGATAGCAGAATATTTAAGTTTGTCTTTCTTAAATAAAAATTCATTTTTCTTCTTTGTCATGTTTATTATATATCTTTTCACTTTTTTCATAGTGTGTCAGCCTGCCTTGTTTAAAGACATTAATTACTTCTAATTAGGGATCGGCCTGTCAGGGTAAGGAGTTGCACTGTCAGCCCAAAGGCTTACTTTACAGTTGGAATCCACAAGCTAGCTACTCTGGGAGAAAGTTGAGCAATCTCCTCAAGGGTCAGCTCTGACTCAGTGGTATAGAACAGCAACAATACTTCTAATGAACATCAGGAAATGTTTCTTTTCATTTTACTGAGGATTGTCCTTCCTCCTGTTAATTAATTAATTAAATATTTAATTATTTATTTATTTATTTATTTATTTAACTCCAGTAAATTAAATATTTAGGATTTTGTTTAGTTCATTCATAGGAAAAAGATTTTATTAAGAGTTACTATCTCTTGGCTTTCTACATATGGCTTTAAAGAAAATAATCCCCTCCACCCCCCATTAATTTGTTGGTGTCTTTGAGTTTATCTGTTTCAGGTGAGAGCTTTTCTAACATACCCTCAGCAAAAATTATCTTTAGAAGCAGCTGTAGTCTGAAAAGGTGAAAAGACTGTGGAGTAAGAGAGGGCTATTAAAGTTTGGCATGTTAAAAGATATGATACATCAAGCAAAAATAAAAATAGTGTACTGAGAGAAGGGTGTGCAACACATGCTAAAATGCAAAAATAACTCTAACAACAAAGCTAATTTAATATTATTCATATAGAAAGAGCTCTTACAAACTAATAAGGGGAAAGATAGGAAAGTGAGTAAAAGCTGTCAGCAGGATTTAAGGATGAATAAATGCAAATGGCTAATTGAAAATATGATAAAGGTAATTATACTCATTATCTTTCAGGAAATATATTATGCAGTGATAGTGAAAAACTGACATTGAGGACATTTATATGGAAGAAACTTGAACATGTTTAAAAGCTGATAGAAAAGGCTAGACAGGCAGGAGAATGGACCATATAGAAGTGAGCAGTGTGACATGATAAGCACCAGAGTGAAAGCAGAAAATCAGCACTAAACAGAAGGGATGCTATTTTCGTTTTATTGTTAAGAATGATGTCAGAAGGGTAGGTGTATATTTAGATGAGTCCATTGATGTGAGGGTAGAGAATTGAAGGAGGTTTTCTGGTCTTTATTGCTTCTGTGTAATAGAGAAATCCCTTTAAAGGCTGTCATATTGGAAGACCGTTAATGGAGGTGGCTTCTTCACTTATTTGGGGGCAGTAAATCCCCTCTTACTTCAGTGTGTTTTTAGTTCTGTCCCAGTTGAAGAGCAAGAAGAATTCAAGCAGCTTTCAGATGACGTTCAGGAGCTGCAGCAGTTGCTGAATCAGGAGTTCCGCCAGAAAACTGTAAGTTCTTAGATACGTTAAGAAAATTTTTAAAAAATTCTTTTTATAAGGATTGAAGGCAAGTGTGATTAAGAACATACATGCGGTGTGACTAAGAACATATTGGTTTTCATTGTTTACAGTGGGTACTATGTCCTGTCAACCACAGTATTTGTGTTGCCATAGTTATGTTCTATCTAGTTTTTTAGAATTTTCTCTTATCTGTTCTCATTCAAAAAACAATAATCCAACAGAATGTGGAAATTATCAAACAGTATCATTAATATCATATGCAAGGAAGATCTTGCTGAACATACTAAAAAATGATTGGAATGGGACATTGACAAGGAACTACCAGAATGTGAAGCTAGATTCAGAAAAGGTTATGGCAAGGGAGATACCATTACTGATGTCAGGTGGGTCTTGGCTGAAAGCAGAGAATACCAGAAAGATGTTTACTTGTGCAATGACATTTGACTGGATCATAACAAACTGTGACTAACGTTTAGAAGAATGGGAATAATAGAACATTTAATTGTACTTACGTGAAACTTGTACCTAGACCAAGGATTAATTGTCTGAACAGAGCAAGGAAGCACTGCATGATTTAAAATCAGAAAAGGTTTGAGTCAGGGTTGTATCCTTTCTCCATACCTATCCACTATGTCTTCTGAGCAAATAGTTTGAGAAACTGGCCTATGTGAAAAAGAATGTGGTACCAGGATTGGAGGAAGGCTCATCAGCAACCTGTATTATGCAGATGATACAACATTGCTAAAGTGAAGAGCACTTGACAAACTTGTTGCAGAAGATCAAAGATCACAGCCTTAATACGGATTACATCTCAGCATCAAGAAAACAAAAATCCTTAACAGTGTAGCAGCAGGCAACATTGTGAAAGGTAGAGAAAATATAAATTTGTCAAAGATGTCATTTTACTTGGATCCGTCATCAACACCCATGGTAACAGCAGTCAGGAAATCAAAAGATGTGTTATATTGATAAAATCTGCTGTCAAAGACCTCCCCAAAGGGCTAACAAGTAATAATACCATTTTAAAGTCTACCCTGTGCCTGATCAGGCCATAGTATTTTCAGTTGCTTTGTATCCATCTGAAAGTCAGGCAGTGAATGAGAATGACAAAAGAATCAATGCCTTTGAATTGTGGTGTTGGAGAAGAATATAGAATATCCCATGGACTGCCAAAAGAGCAGGCATTTCTGTCTTTGAGAAAGTGTGACCAGCATCCTCTTTAGGAGTAAAGATGGTGAAACTTCATTTCTCATAGTTTGGGCATGTAGTCAGGAGCAGTCAACCCTTGGAAAAGGCATCATGCAGAGAGAAATAGAAGGTCAGAGAGAGGAAGACCGATAACAAAACAGATTGACACAGAGACTGTAACAGTGGTCTTGGGCATGACAGACATCATGCAGATGGTGCAGGATAGGGCAAGGTTCACATCTGTTGTTCATAGGGTCACTGTGACTCATAGTAAACTCAGTGGTACCCAGCTACAGTACTATTGTTGGTAAACTGTACATGCACTACGGTACCCCAAGGGGTTACCTTAGGATCTATTTAAGCACCATTCTCAGCATCTATTAGGTACTGCTTTAACTACTAATGTAATATAGTTCACAGTTATCTTTGTTTTAGACATACTCCATGAAACTGGGTTTATGGTGTTTAATAGGATATAAAACATATACCAGGAGAAGTCATGGGACAGGAAGTGAGAGTGTCCATGTCCAAGCTGATTACAAAGTTTGAAAGTTTGCATAGTTTCTAGTCGGTAAATGCAGAAACAAGAAGTAGTTGTGTCTGCTTTAAAATAAAATTTTTAAAACCGTTTTTCTATTTATATGATTTACTTTTTTAAAGGACTACTAGCCTATTAGGATATAAATACTACTTAAAATTATTTGGACTTTCTACTTCATGTAGGAATTGTTAGATGTGCCTTGACTTTGTGAACAGAGAGGATTTGAGAGTCTAACGCATTTAACTCTTCTTTTACTTACCTTTATTTTATAGAAAGCGTGCATTAAGTAGAAATCTCATTTGGTGACTTAGTGTTATGGACTTGAGCTTCTAGCCTAAAAGTAACAGTTCTGATCCACCAGCTGCACTGCAGGGGAAGGTTGGGCAGTCTCCTCCCATTATGGTTTACAGCCTCCGAAAACCCTCTGGAGGGTCAGCTGCGAGTTGATTTTTTTTTAAATTTAAATTTATTATTAATTTTAGTAAAAATTTACAGAGACTTTGGATTTCCATTCATTCATTGTTACACTTTTGTCCCTTCCCAACCCTCCCCGCCCAGAACACTCCACTCTTGGAAAAGTAAAAGACAAATTCTTTCATTGTTTTACAATTGCTCCCCCAGGTCCACTCCACCATGTAGCCTTCACTCTAGACTCCTGTCATGACAAAAATACCTAGTCACATATCCCTTTTAAACAGTTTTCCCCCTCATGTGTTTCAATGCAGTATACATTATTGAACCCATCTTTCTCAGTCTCTCCCCAACCCCAAGGTCAATCCTGTTTTACAACAGTGGCACCATGCAGTATTTGTCCTCTTTGTGACTGAGATACTTCACTAAGCATAGTGTCCTCCAGGGTCACCCATTTTAAATAATATTGCATGAGTTCCTTGTTTTTCAAGTCGGCGTAGTATTCCATTGTGTAAATATACCATAGCTTCTCTATCCATTCATTTGTTGATGGGCACCTGGGTTGTTTCCAACTCCTTGCTATTGTGAACAAAGCCACAGTAAACATGGGTGTGCATATATATGCTTGGATGTCAGTTATTTTCTCTTTGGGGTATATTCCCAGTAGTAGAATTGCTGGGTCAAACGGTATCTCTATAGTTGATTCTTGATGGCACTGAATGATAACTACATTTCTTACCTTTGTTTTATTTTGTAGAAAGTATGTATTAAGTAGATAAATTATTTTAAGTCATTACTAAACAGTTGTTTACCTGTTTCCTTTAGATAGTGCTTCAAGAAGGAAATTCCCAGAAGAAATCAAGTATTTCAGAGAAAACAAAACGTTTGGTAAGTATCTTCATTTAACTGTTATTGAAAGTTTGGTTAGTGTGTGGATTATTTTAATTATGTGCATAATGGTCAAACGTTTCTCCCTTTTTTGTTGTGTTGGGTTTGTTTGGGGTTTTTTTTAACCAAAATGGAAATAACTTTTTCCCTGCAGGAGCGGCATCCATTTCCAAAATGGCTTGCCTCTGGAAACTCTATGTACGAACAGTGCTCAGGCTGTTTGTTCATAGGGTTGCTATGAGTCATTTACGACTCGACGGCATTAAACAACAACAACAATTTCAATTTAACAGTTTTTGTTTTTTTTAAAGTATAGATATACAGAAATAGGTCAAGAAAGTAAAAATCACGGAAAATGTTACCAAATTATCAAAATAAACTTTTCTATACAAATTGTGTGTGTGTGTGTGTGTGTGTGTGTGTGTGTGTGTGTGTGTGTGTATTTTAACATAAAATACACTCTGTACGCTCTCAAGCCTGTTTTTCCCCGCTTACAATACTACAGGTAACTATCACAACCATCTAGGCAGACCTTCATTATTTTAATATGAGAGTGTATGATTGTATGGAGATGGGTGGAAGATCCTTATCCCTTGCAGCTGCTTTCCTGCTGTAAGCCTAGGGGCTGTCAGAAGGCTTCCCAGGAGTGGAAAGATCAGGGCTTCTACCTGAATGAAAATGGCAGAGATGGGTAGAAGATCCTTCCTCCTTGCTGATGCTTTCCCCATACCTGTTCTATGTGTATGCTGGCAAATTATTTGAAAAGCTGAACTCTGAAGAAGAATGTGGTATCAGTATTGGAGACAGACTCATCAATAACCTTCAGTATGCAGATAACATAACCTTGCTTGCTGAAAGTGAGGAGAACTTGAAACATTTGCTACAGAAGGTAGTAACACTGTAGCCTTCAATATAAATTCAACATCAAGAACACTAAAATTCTCACCACTGAACTGATTGGTGACATCATAATGAAGAAAAGATTGAAACTGTCAACAACTTCATTTTACTTGGATCCACCATCAATAAACTTGGTTCCAGCATTCAGGAGATGTACTGCACTGTCGATGTCTACTGTCAGAAACCTCTCCAAATTACTGAGGAGCAGTGATGTTAGTTTGAGGACTAAGGTGCACTTGGTTCAGACCATGCTCTTTTAATCACTAGATTTGGGCTGAAAGCAGGACAATGAATAAGCATGACAGAAGAAGAATTGTGCCAACCTCACTCTCTCCGACACACCTACTCTCACTACCCCAGTCACTGAATCGATCCATCTCATCGAGGGTCTTTCTCTCCTGTGCTGTCTCTCTACCCTCCCAAACATGACGTCCCTCTCCAAGCACTAGGCCCTCCTTGCAACATGCCCAAATTGTATCAGACGGATCTTCAGAATCCTTGCTTCCAAGGAGCAGCCCAGCTTCACCCTCTCCAGGACAAACTTGTTTGTTCTCCTAGCAGTCCATGGTATATTCAACACTCTTCTCCAGAACCAAAGCTCAAAGGCATCTCTTTCTATCATCCCTAGTCACTTTATTTGTACACCTTATTACTTTTCTATCTTTGGATATATTCTTAAAAGTTGGGTTTCTGAGTCAAAGTTTAAAATTTAGATAACATTTAAAATGTATTATCATACTGGCTTCTAGAAAGATATTAGTTTACATCCTACCAATGTGAAAGTGATGTACCTTTTCTTTCCCAAAATTCAATATTATTGTCTGTGGATGGTTTTGTGTTTATTAACACTGTTGGCATCAGCAGCCAGGAAACTAAAAGGCGTATTGCTTTGTGAAAGTCTGCTGTTAGAGACCTCTCCAAAGTACTGAAGAGCAATGCTGTCACTCTGGAGACTAAGGTGTACCTGCCACAGACCATGGTCTTTGCAATCACTTGCTATGCTTCAGAGAGCTGGACAATGAGTAGGGATGATAGAAGGATAATTGATGCATTTGGGTGGTGGTGTTGGAGAAGAGTATTGTGCATACAGTCACTATGAGTTTCAGGCGACTCCAGAACACATAATAGCAACTGCTTTTTTACTTTTGCCACTCTTAGCAGAAAAAAATACTTTTTATTCTTCAGTTCAGAAAGATTGTCCACCTTTCTTCAGCACAGCAGCTGGTGTATTTGAACCATGTGTCTTTGAGTTAACAGTGCAGTTTCTTACCACTAGGCCATCAGAGCTCCCTACTCATAACATTGTATTGTTGTGTACCATCAAAAAATTGATTTTTTTTTCTTTTGTATGTTGCCTATTTGTACATAGGGTTTTTAGAGGCCTTCTATTTCAGAAGTGGATGGCCAGTCCTTCTTCCTAGTCTGTCTTAATCTGAGTGTTCAGATTTAGAGAAGTATCCAACAGACAAGCGTTTTACAGAAAAAGTGAAAGATATATCCCTTATTGTGGAATCAACTATTAGTTTCAGTGTTGTCCCTGCCCTTGGCACAAGTGTCTTGACCCACTTATTTCCCTTCTCCACTATCTACCAGGATACCCACCCACTTCTACCCATTCTCTTCAATATCTATCTCCCATGCCCATTGTCCAGCCCTTGATCTGATAGCTTATATCTGAAGCTTCCTTGGCTTCTGTGATTCCAAACACATCAGCTGCTGACAGTTTCTTATGCTGTGACCAGTGTCTCAAGTTTAGTGGTAATGTTTGCCGAGCAAAGGTGATGTGTCCTGTAGAACTAGTGTGTAGATAGTTTCTAACAATTCCCGCGCAGCCGTGGGCCTTCACATCGTGGTACTAGAGATATTGTAGCTAATGTTACGTGGATCTTAGCTGAAATTAGGGAATACCAGAGGAATATCTATCTGTGTTTCATTGATTATGAAAAGGCGTTTGACTGTGTGGATCATAACAAACTGTGGCTGACTCTGAGAAGAATGGGAATCCCAGAACACTTGATTGTGCTAATGAGAAACCTATACTTGGACTAAGAAGCAATGGTCAGAACAGAGCAAGGAAACACTGCATGGTTCAAAATTGGGAAGGACGTATACCAGGGATGTGTCCTGTCTCCATACCTTTTCAACCTGTATACAGAACACATTATCCGGGAGGCTGGGCTCTATGAGGAGGAATGTGAGGTCAAGATTGGTGGAAGATCTATCAACAGTCTGCATTATGCAGATAACACAACCCTGCTTGCGGAAACTGAGGAGGACCTGAAGCTCTTGTTGCAGAGGATCAAGGACTGCAGCCTTCAATATGGATTGAGGCTCAATGTCAAGAAGACAAAGATTCTCACCACTGGACCAATTGGCAGCATCAGAATGGATGGTGAAGAGATTGAGAGATTGAGATTGTTCACAGCTTTAGTTTGCTTGGCTCCATAGTCAACATTCTTGGCATCAGCAGCCAGGAATTTAAAAGACATATTGTCATGGGAAAGTCTGCTGTTAGGGACCTCTCCAAAGTACTGAAGAGCAATGGTGTCTCTGGAGACTGCATCTGATACAGGCCATGGTCTTTGTAATCACTTGTTATGAGTCAGAGAGTTGGACAATAACTAGGGAGGATAGAAGAAGAATTGATGCCTTTGCGATGTGGTGCTGGAAAAGAGTATTCAGTGTACCACGGACTGCTAAGAAAACAAACAGATTCATCCTGGAGATGTTTAAACTGGGCTGCTCCTTGGAGGCAAGGATTCTGAGGCTTCATCTAACATATTTTGGACATGTTGTAAGGAAGGACTGGTTCTTGGAGAGGGACATCATGCTTGGGAGGGTGGAGGGACAGCTCAGGAGGGAAAGACCCTCTATGAGGTGGATTGATTCAGTGACTGGGGTAATCAGGATGGGTGTATCGGAGACAGTGCGATTGGCACAGGACAGAACAGAGTTTAGGGCTGTTGTATATAGGGTCGTTATTAGTCGCAGGTGACTTGAGGGCACATAACAACAACAACAACAACATATTGCCTATTTGTGTATCCTCCTTTTTTAATGTATAATTAAACTTATTCCCTCTCCTCCTTTCAGATTCATATTATTTTAAATCAGAAAATTTATATTTTTATATGGTAAAATTTATAGATAGGGCTTTTTTAGATTTTTTTGGTTTTATTTTCATGTGTAGGAAGGCCTGTCCTGTTCTTCAGATTTTAATTTGGTTTTTAATCTTACACCTTTTCTTTGTACCAGTATGATTTCCTGGGCTTGTTTGTTGTTGTTTTTTAATAGATTTTATTCTACAGAGCTGTTTTAGATTTATAGAAAAATTGTGAAAAGCATACAGAGTCCCCATATAATAGTTTCCTCTTTACATTGCTCTCCTATTTTGCAGTTTTTCCTTATTTGTATTTTACCATGATTGTATAAAAGTTTCTAGTTATTTTGATGTCCAGTTTCCTAATCTCTTCCCCTGCAATTACTGCCTCTGAAAACCCACTGGAGGCTCAGCTATAGGTCAGTTCTGACTCGGGGGTACACAACCATCTTTTAAGTAGGGAGCTTTGGTGGCCTAGAGGTAATAGACAGTGCTGCAATCTTGAAGCCTTGAAATTCAATTCCAGCAGTCTCCTCCTCCTGTGAGATTTACTGCCTCTGAAAACCTGCTGGAGGGTAAGCAAATGAGTTGGTTCCAACTCAACCAGTACACAGCAACAACAATATTAGAGTAGGAAGCTCTGGTAGCCTAGACGTATGGTGTTGCACTGTTAGCCAAAAGACACTTGGTTTGAATCCACCAGCTGCTCCACAGGAGAAAGATGGGCAGTCTCCTCCCCTGCAATTTACCACTTCTGAAAACCTGCTGTAGGGTATGCTTTGAGTCACTTCCAACTCAATGGTACACACTACAACCAAATGCTATGAGTAGGGTGCTCAGGTGGCCTAGGGGTAACGATTTGTGCTTTCAACCCAAAGATACATGGTTTGAATCCACAAGGTATTTTGCTGAAGAAAGATGGACAATCTCCTCCTGTGTGAAAATCTACTGGAGGGTCAGCTATGAGTAAATTCCAAATCAAAAATACAGCACTACCACCACCAGCAGTATTATATGATGTTGAACATTTTTCATAGCTTGTTTGCCTTCTGTATATCTTTAGTGAAATTTCTGTTTAGATCTTCTGTCCATTTCACAATTTGGTTTCTAATGGCTGATTTTAAATGTTCTTTGTATATCCTAATTTAAGTCATTTCCCTATTCTTTTAGCACTTTAGCTCATAATGGTATTTGTTTTATTTAATATGTTGTTGTGTTTCATCACATCGGAACCAATCCATAGCTGACCCTCCAGTGGGTTTTCAGAGGCAGTAAATTGCTTGGAAGGGAATTGTCCATCTTTCTCTGATGAAACAGCTGTGGATTTGAACCCCATACCTTTGTGTTGACAGGGCAACTCTTTTACCAGTAGGCGACTGGAGCTCCCTTATGTTAGTATAATAAAACCCTTATTATTCTATAGGGAGCTCTGGTGGCTTAATGGCTAAGGAGTTGGGCTTCTAACCCAAAGGCACATGGTTCAATATCACCCACTGCCCTGAGAGAGAAAGATGTTCAGGCTTCTCTCATGCACTTTAATATCTCTTCAATCCTGCCAGGGAGTCAGCTATGTGTTGGCCTGACTCCATGGAAATGAATGACTTACCTCTCTATTATTTCTTCCTTATGAGAGGTAGTAGTTATTTTTTTCCCTGTTCCATTTAAAACTAGGTAAAAGCAAGATCATGTTATATTATCAAATTTGTTACAAAAAGAAAAAATTAAGACAGTCAATGCTATTGTAAAGAAAAAGATTTCTAATTTTGTAAGGAATTAAAAGTAGGTAAATACTGTGTAGATTGATATTAGCAACTAACTCTGGTGACCTTGTGGCAGGAAGCTGTACTGCAATCCCTAAGGCATATGGTTCAAGGCTATCAGCTACTCCGCAGAAAGATGGGAAATCTCCTTACATGTGATTAACTGCCTTTGAAAGCCTGCTGGAGGGTCAGCTATGGGTCAGTTCCAATTCTATAGTTCACAACAACAACAATGAAATAAGGGAAACTTGAGTGTTGAAGTTTGATATCTGAGTAGCTGATCTAGAAGTGAGAACTGGTTAATAAAATATAAATTATAAAAACAGTTATGTTCCTTCTATGAAATACTCAAATGACGTGAATAGGATCAGGCATAAAAAGCCTTTTTTTAGTTAGACACCTGTCAAATCCTTTTTCCTTGACACTTCATGCATGTATAAAAAACTCAAATTCTTTGCCATCAAATCAGAATCAACCCATAGCTGAGCCTCCAGCAGGTTTTCCTGAGACTGTAAATTGCATGAGAGGACACTGTTCATCTCTCTCCCTTAAAGCTACTGGTGGATTTGAACCAGCAGAGAAGTGTGGCCTTTGGATTAGCAGCTCAGCTCTGTTTGGATTAAATCACCAGATCTCTCTTACGCATATAGATTAGATATGTGTATAACTTTGTTCTGTTTTTAATAGAAACTACTCTCTGCTCTACGTGATCTGTGAATTTCTTTTTCCTTAAGTTTCTTGTATACATCTTCCTATACCAGTACATGGAGTCATAGAATATCTGCATTGAAATATGATTTATCAACATATTTGGTAAAGGAATTTATATGATTTTAAAATTTTATAATTACATTTCTTTTTTTACATTCCCAACAAGAGAAGAATGGACAATCTGCCCACCTGCAATTAACTGTCTCTGAAAATCTGCTATAGGGTCAGCTATGGGTTGGTTCCTACTATCAATACACAACACCCACATAATTGCTGTTACCAAATTTAGAGTTTACTAGGGAAATGCTGGAAGTTGAGATTTGGGAAGGAGAAAAGGAGCCAAATCATTAAAGCCCTTGAATATCCTACTAAGGAGCTTTAGCTTCTAGATTAGTCTGACTGATTGATTAAGCAGGTATATGCATCAGAGATAAGAGGTTTTTTTCTGTTAATAAAATATGGATTTTATTAGTTTGTCTAATACAAAAAATATTTTCTCCACAGAATGAACTAAAATTGACCCTGGCCTCTTCTAAAGAAGTACAAGAGAGTTTGAAAGCAAAAGTTGTGGATTCCCCAGAGAAGCTAAAAAATTACAAAGAAAAAATGAAAGATACAGTCCAAAAGCTTAAAAAATCCCAGGTTAGTTTCCTTCATATGTTAGTGCTTTTAAAACTTTACTTCCTTTTTTTTAAAAAAAAAAAAAAGGTTTTTTTTCTGTCACCTTGTTTAGCCTGGCATTTTCTAATTTCTGAGTGATTGATTCTCATTCTTGTACACATTTTTTTATTGTGTCTCTAATTTGTAGCCCCGCAAAATATATATGGAAAAAAGAAGTGTAATTTCAAGACATTTATTCAATTGTTGTTGTTGTTAAGTGCCATCGAGTCATTAAGCAACGCATTTTTTGAGGAAACAAATTTTAATCAAATGATGACTAAAACAGAAATGGCCAGTCCTCATGAAAATTAGTTTCTTGCAAGAGTAAGAGGTGTCAGATTAGGGAGAAATCAATTCCATAATTATAGACGCTAGTATATTCTATGTAACATTATAAGGGTCTTTGAAATAATGTGTTAATGGTACCCTCAACTAGATGGATTGCCACATTGGCTGCAAGTAGGCTTAAACAGAAGAGCAGTTATGAGAAAGGCTTAGGATTGGTCAGTGGTTTTTGTTTTTGTTTTTTGTTTTTTTTTTCTGTTGCTCACAGAGTTGCTATGAAAGAGACAATTCAATAGTACCTAGTAACAACTTCATAGGGAGCTCTGGTGGCCTAATGATAAGAAACTGCACTGCAATCCTGAAGGCATGCGGTTCAAATCCACCAGCTTCTCCACGGGAGCGATTAAATGACTCTGAAAACCCGCCTGAGGGTCAGCTATGGGTCAGTTCCAACTCAGTGGTACTCAAGAACAACAACTTAATAACAATAATTTAGTAATGAGATAATCAGATGGATAATCAGGAGTGGGAAAGGAAATGTATGTTGACAATTGATAATAGAAGTTATCTAGGTAAGTTATGCAAGGAAGATCATTTGAAGTAAAGGGAAGATGGTGTATGGAGATTCTGGGAGGTAGTTTGGAACAATGTGGAAGGTCAATGAGGAGAGTGGCACAAAATAACGAGAAACACTTAACAGGATAGTTTGTTAAATTTCGTTTAAGAGCAAGAATTCACCATCAACTAACCAAAAAGAGGATAGGAGGACATGATGTGGATTAAGTTTAAAAGTAATAAGTTATGATAGGAAATGTATTGAGATGGGATGCAGTAAAAAGTGGGTAGGCAATTCAGCATCCTTTTATGAGTTTTAACTATTATTATGAAAAATACTGATTTACCTTTGACTTGGTTATCCAAGTTTTTTTTTTTTAATTATCACACAGGAGTAAACAAAATGATAGCCAAAAAAAAATCTTGAGTATTTATGGGGAAAGAATGATTCATAAATATTTCTGATTCGACAGGAAATGCACCATACTTCGTACCAGTTTAATGCTATGCAAATTAAAAATGTAATAATTTTAGGAGAGCATTTGTGTAATCATGAGATACTTTTTTTTAAAAAAAAGAATCAAGATTAGAAACTCCAAAGTTACAGAAAAAAGTAGACCTAGTCAAATATATTTGCATTGCATATGATATGTATCTATGACATGTGAAAATAGACAAAATATAGCTGGGTATTTTACTGAAAACAAAATCCAGCTGGCTAATAAACATGTTGTAGAAAGGGTAGGCCAGTGAATAAAGAGGAACTGTTGAAAGGGAGATTAAATTTTTTAAGTATTTATCTTTGTATTGTTTTAGTGATTATAATAAGCAGGTTTGTTTTTTAATTTTAAAAAAGGAATTTATGTTTTTAAAAGAATTAGTTATAATAGAAATTTTTATAAGATGTAAATGAGTAGGAAGATTATAAATGAGTAATACAATTGCCTAAGAATAATCAGAAGTAGTTTCAGGATTAACAAAAGTGAAGCCTTTTTAATATCATCATGAATAACCTTTGGAAGGTACTTCAATGAGCGATTTAGAAAAATTACAGCAGTTTTCTTTTGTTCAAGGAAATTTGGCAATTAAGAAGCTTAATTATATGTGCTCAGACACATGTCAATAATAGTGCTTTGTTACTGACCTAGAAACTTAATTGTTCTCTGCTCTTAAGCTTTCAGTACTAAGTACAGAAATTATTTAAGAGCAAACAAATTGACATTACTACAGTTCTATAAATGAGTGTGTATGTGGTATTGTTTTTTTTTTCCCCCAAAGCAAGAAGTGATGGAAAAATATGAAACCTATCGAGACTCGGTTGACTGCCTGCCTTCATGTCAGCAGGAAGTGCAGTTTTATCAAAAGAAAATACAAGACCTTGCAGATAATAGGGAAAAACTAGCCAGTACCTTAAAGGAGGTTTGTATTGTGTGGCATTTTTATGTCTTTATTATGTTGTGGTTTATTATTTCTTGGGTTTACTTTGAGGTTTTGGTTAGCATTTTCCTAATGAGAGGCAGAATCATGCTGCAGCGTAGTAACTGTAACAGTGTATGCAAGGAAATAAGGCACTTTATCAAAGCATAGCAGTCATAAGACCTATTTTAACCTGGAAAGGAAATGCATACGAAATTAACATGCCACAGTTACTACATTTATATTTTGGAAAATAGTAATAGATTTAAGCTTTTTATAATAATTGAAAATGATCATATAATTGTTAAGCATAAACTTCCAGTTTTGCACCCTCCTTTGTACCTCAACCCTATCAAGAATTTTTTAAATAGTCTCTGCCCTAAAGAATGAGAGCTAATGCCAACATTATACAAGTTTCGCAGGTTAGATACTTGAAAGTCATTCTTCTTTTGCCAACCAATCCACTGTCCCTATATATTACTTTTCTATAAAATATCTTTTTGTTTTATCTTTGAGGAAAGTAGAATTAGAAGGGTAATGCTGTTGCACTTTCCAAGTGCACTAGATACCTGTCATGATACGACACTGGAAAAGAATTGAGGGCCACTGCTTTTAATTATTTCTAAGATCTAACTTTTTCTCTTTATTCCTGTTATCTTAGTTCAGACCTTAAACCTCCCTCAGTTCCAGTCTTCTAGATTAATTTCCTAGTGCATTTCTCCATTTCCATCCTTGCTGATAGAATATCATGATAAATCTAATAGAATAACAAAAATAAAAACAACACCCTGGTTGACATGCTCATTCTTCAGATGTGAACATTTGCTGTTTTTTCTTTTGTTGACATTCTCTGCCTGACCCCCTGGGTTTATATAATTTTATTTTGCTTTAAGATTTTATTTTATTTTATTATACCATCTTCTAGAAAATAGCTTCTTGTTTATAAATCCTAAATGTTTGCATTGACTTTAAATACTTTTCATAAAATGTAGAGCCTGAAATTGGAGGATCAAATTGAGAATGAAGAATCAGAATTGAAAAAACTGAAGGCTGAAGAAAATTCATTGAAAAGACTGTTGGTTGTGAAGAAGGAAAAGCTTGCCACAGTACAATTCAAAATAAATAAGAAACATGAGGATATCAAGCAGTACAAACGCACAGTAATTGAGTATGAAGTCATTTTCCATTTAATGTATTAAAATGTAATTAGGAAAAGCTAACAGTTCCCCTCAGGATTCCAGAACTATTATATTTTCTAAAGGTAGCCCACCTCTTAATGACTAAAACAGATGAGTTAATTATGAAACTGATAATGTGTCCAGATACAGAGATGTTGTAGCTGATCCTTTTGGTTTGATTTTTTTTTCCTTTCCCGATAAGTCAATTCTTATTCACTAACATCATCTCCAAGAGTTCTGGTGTCAGTACTTATGTTTCAGTGAACTTTAGAGACCGTGGTGATAGTTTTAATAAATTGGCCCATCTTATGCTTCAACAGATCTGTAAACTTTATAGGATCTATATTTTGTGGGGAAGTCTTATTTTTTTATATCCAGATAATAATCTCCATTAAGCTTTTGAGGTTTTCTTTTTAGCCAATACATTTGAGTGTTTTGATTGTTAAGGTCTTCCCCCCCTCCAGTTATAAGACACTGTTTTTAGAATTAGGAAAACAGATATGCTTAGGAGTTGTCATTGCTTCAGCTCTTCAAGGGCACATAATGATCTTCTGAATGTTTCTTTCACTCTTCCTCATATAGGTGAAGAAAAGCATAGAACTTAAGGATTGTGGTTCTTCCTGCCAAACCACTTTCCAAAAAATTTTACCAATTAACATTCTCACTAACAGTACATGAATGTCCACAACTAAGGATATGTGATAGCTTAATTTTTCCATTTTACATACAAAATGGCTTTTGAGCAAGAGTTCAGTCTTGTGATGGTATATTAGCAGTACACTTTGGGATTTTTGTAAGAAAAATCTTAGAATTGTTAAGAAAATACACATGATCACTTTGAAATCTAAATTAGAACTAAGTTATTTGCTTACATAGTGTTTAAGAATTATACTTTAGCTATCTCATTTTTATTTAGGGATTGTAATAAAGTTCAAGAAAAAAGAGGTGCTGTCTACGAGCGAGTAATCACAATTAATCAAGAAATCCAAAAAATAAAATTTGGAATTCAGCAGCTAAAAGATACCACTGAAAGAGAAAAACTGAAATCTCAGGTGAGTTTGTGTTCATGAAAAAATTAATGCTACGTAATATCTGATTTTAAAATATAAATTGTGTCCTTTTTATTATGAAAAACTCATTAATTCTTTGGTGGTAGCTCTGGTGACCTCATGGTCAGGATTTGTCGTGCCAACCCAGAGGAGCTACCGATATAGGCTGCTCCATAGGAAAAGATGCGCATTCTCCAGTGGGATTTACAGCCTCCACAAACCTGGCAGAGAGTTAACTATGAGTCAGTTCTGACCCAATGGCACATAACAAGAGTGAAAATTCACACATGCATGCATACATACACACACACACTCACACTCAACTCTTGCACTCTCCCCGCAAGAATCTAGTAGAATGCTATGCTTTCCAGTAGTACTAGCTGCTCCTAAAAGGTTATAGATTTTTTTAAAAAATAATACTAGATAATGATTTAAAGTAGTGTCCTCTGAAAAAGATCCCCTTTGAGTGTGTGCATGCACGTATGTATATTTATTTCCGCTTACTCAAGGGATTTTGAAAGTATTCCATAGGAGCAGTGGTAAGTGCATTTTTCCTGAAATACAACTATTTAGATTGGTCCTTGTGTGTTATGAGGCTTTTAATGATATCTTTATCATAATTACATAAAATTACTTGATACTGTTATTTTTGCTTGTTTCAAGTGCGTTCACTTTATCATAGTATAAACAATCATAAACAATAAGGACAAACATTGTCTCTTCTGTATTTTTATATTTTACATTGCTAGCCCACTGTCAATGTTTACCTCCTTCTATTTTTAATGTCAGTGTCTCCAACAGTTCTTTCCTGATATTTTTCTTTTATCTGCATTCTCTCCTCAGCTTGTGAAATTTGACATACATCCTCAAAATTCTTCCACACGGCTCTACCAGATGTCTGATAATGTCCTCTATGTATGCATCTCTTGGCTTTGTTTCTTTGTCTTCTTCTTGACCTTTCTGCATTGAAGCCTCTGATACCTGATAGATAATTAAACATGTGTTGTCACTGTTTTCCATCTCTCCTCAATTTGCAAAGATCCCTAATAGTTAAAGAACCAATGTAGAGAATCCTGTCACCTATTTCCAAGAACTCTTATCTCTTTGAAAAATTGGATTGTTTGCACTTGCCCATGCCAGTGTATACATGTACAAATAAAGAGAGGCACCGGAGGAAGGAAAAGAAGGAGAAACAAACTAATAAAATGGTGGAGTTCCTGCCATCTCTATCCTTCCTGCTTTCCTGATCTTTCCTATTCTTTCTTTTCTTCTTGTATTCTAACCGTTTTTCTTTTTCCTGCTCCTTATACCTGTGTTTATCATTAGAGTCAGAATGCGTAGAAGATTTTTAATCTTAATTCTTAATCAAACCAAATATTTTTTATTATTGAATCTTAGAATTTCAAATCAGAAATGGTGTGCATCAGGATTCTATCTTTTCACCTATTTATTCAGTCTCTGATTCAGCAAATAATCTGAGAAGACAGACACTGTAAAGAAGACTCATTAACTTGTAATATACAAATGACACAACCTTCCTTGCTGAAAGCCAGGTAAACTTTAAAGCAGTAATTGGTAAGATCAAAATTGGATTGCACTTCAACGTAAAACAAAAATCCTCACAACTAAACCAATAGACAAGATCAAGATCATGATAAACAGAAAAGGCTTGGATTCCCCAGGATTTCTTTTTACTTGGATTCAGAATCATTGTCCAAGGAAGCAGCAGTCAGGAGTTCAAACAATGTATTGCGTTGGGCACATCTTAAGTGTTAAAAGTTAGATGTCACCATGGGAGCTGAGTTTCTCCTGACCCAAGCCTTAGTATTTTCTATCACCTACATGTGAAAAATGGACAGTGAATAAGGATGACTGAAGAATAATTGATGTATTTGAATTTGTTTGGGTTGGAAATATTGAATATACTATGGGCTTTCAAAAGAATGAACAAACCTGTCTTGGAAGAACTATAGTCAGAACGTTCCTTAGAAGCAAAAAATGGCAATGTGTCATAACATGTACTTTATAGACATGTTAATAGGAGGTACTAGTCGCTGGAGAAAGATGTCATTTTTGGAATGGTACAGTCAGAAAAAAAGACCCTCAGTGACATGGACTGGCACAATTGCTTCAGTAGAGGGCTCAAACTTTGGAGAGCAGATTTTCCCAGAGCACTATATCTTTTGTTTTCTTGACTGCTGCTGCCAAGGCTGCTGGTTGTGGATCCAAGCAAGATGCAATTGTTGACAATATCAATCCTTTCTCCATCTATCATGATGTTGCCTGTTGTCCCAGTTGTGAGGATTTTTCTTTTGTTGATGTCTACAGTAAATGTTTCAGGTCCTTTCACGTTTATTGAACAAGTTTGTGTCATCTGCACAACGCAAGTAGTTGATCAGTCTTCCTCCAGTCATGATGCCACATTTTTTC
Organism: Elephantulus edwardii; assembly: GCF_000299155.1. Taxonomy (NCBI): domain Eukaryota; kingdom Metazoa; phylum Chordata; class Mammalia; order Macroscelidea; family Macroscelididae; genus Elephantulus; species Elephantulus edwardii. The sequence continues at coordinate 2,646,501 of NW_006399807.1, forward strand.
TTAAAATCCAGCTTCTCAAATTATTTACTCAGAGTACAGATTGAATAGCTAGGGAGAAGGGATTTAGCTTTGATACACACCTTTCTTGATTTTAAACCATGCAATCAGTGTTCTCTTGTTTTGTCTGGATAGCAGTTTCTTGGCTTACATATAGGTTTTGCATAAGACAAATAGTGTTCTTGATGTTAGTTATAATTTATTGTGATCCACACAGCCAAATGCCTTTGCATAGTCAATAAGACACCAATAGATACTGACTCTGAAACTGTTAGAATCCAGTGGGGCATTAGAAAATGAACAAATGGTTTCCATCTGTATTTTAACATGGTGTTTGAGAATCGCTGATAGATTCTGTTTCATTGCTTTCAATGATACAGAGCTCATAACCACACAAGCTGTTTTCCTGTATAGTTTAGTTACATTTTTTATTTTTTCTCATTAATATCCATTATGTGTACAATTGTTGGATAGAAAACTTAGTCACGCCTTAAAATTTTGTATAAAAAAATTTTTTTATGATTAAAATCTTTTTCACTATCCAATTGAATTTTTTTTTCTCTGAAATGAGCTTTCTTCTGTTTAATGACCTTGAATAGACTGGGGGCTAGTGTGTTCTTCCAGTATTTGACGTCACCTAACAGCAACAGCATGTTTTCTCAGTCTTCTGATATCTAAAGTTGAGTAATTATTTTTGTAGCCATTCTTTATATAAATTAATCATCAGATTCATTACTATTCTTTTTTATTGAGTGCTCATTCTTCTGTGTGTCGTTCTATTTAAATGTGGCCTCCAACACTGTACACAAGTTTCCAGTTACAGGGACTCTCAGCTTTTCAAAGTTCACTTTATACCACTATGCTTTAATAAAAGACCACGTTAGTACCTGTTTTTGCTAATCTACAGTAATCCTGGAACATTTTTCTCTTTTAAGAAAACAGGCAAAACGAGAAACTAGAGTTGAGCATTTGTTTTGCCATGAGCCATTAAAGAGGCAGTGTACACCCTTGGCAATGAGTGGTGGCCCAAGCTCCTTCCCCAGGAGCTCACTCAGCTTCAAGCCACCAGAGCTTTGAACTGTGTCTTTGAGTGCTGTGTTAGTGTTACTTTAGGTTTTAGATGTTATTGGGTGTGATTTGTTAGGGCATTTTTGGGGTGGAGGGATGCTAAAAAAATGTTTCCCATATAAAATAAAGGTAATTGCTTCTTTGCTTCATTATAATGTATAAGTTTCATAGGAATGGTCTACTTTGGCTAGCAGGGGAAACCCGCATTGACCAACTCCAAGCACAGTATTATTAATGAAGTATGGGATTGGATATTTTCTTTTTAAGAAATATAAAATTTTTTGCAGTTTTTGGATTTATAGGGGGAAAAATAACGTTTTCATATGCCTCCTCCTTGCATGTGCTTATGCTTGTACATGCACACACACAGTTTTCTCAATTATTAACATCTTGCATTAGTGTGGTATGTGTACTGTGATTCATGAATCAATATGGATTTGTTATTATTCACTAAAATGTGTAATTATGCTTTAAGGTGCTGTCCAGTTTTCTGAGTACTAACAAATAAACACCATCATGTACATATAACTACAGAATAGTTTCACTGCCCTAAAGATCCCTTTGTTTCTCTTACCCACATTTTCCGTCTGAACCCTGAATCCTCGATAACAACTACTTTATTGCAGTCTCTTCACCTTTTTGTTTTGTTTTAGCCTTTTCTAGACTATGTATAGTTGGAATTGTCCAATTTGTAGCTTTTCCAGACAGACTTGTTTCAGTCGCATTATGCATTTAAATGTCCTCTGTTTTTTCCTAAGGTAACTACTAGAAGCATGTGGCCCTTTGTATTTAATTTTAAATTCATTTGTTGTTGTTGTTGTTGTTGTTATGTGCCGTCGAGTCGCCTGCGACTCATAGCGACCCTATGTACAACAGCCCTAAACTCCACTCTGTCCTGTGCCAATCGCACTGTCTCTGACACTCCCATCCCAATTATCCCAGTCACTGAATCAATCCACCTCATAGAGGGCCTTCCTCTCCTGCGCCGTCCCTCCACCCTCCCAAGCATGATGTCCCTCTCCAAGGACCGGTCTCTCCTCACTACATGTCCAAAGTAAGTTAGACGGAGCCTCAGAATCCTTGCCTCCAAGGAGCCACCCGGTTTAACCCTCTCCAGGACAAATCTATTTGTTTTCCTAGCAGTCCATGGTATTCTCAGTACTCTTCTCCAGCACCACAGCTCAAAGGCATCAGTTCTCCTTCTATCCTCCTTGGTCATTGTCCAACTCTCTGATGCATAACAGGTGATTGCGAAGACCATGGCCTGTATCAGACGCACCTTAGTCTCCAGAGAGACACCACTGCCCTTCAGCACTTTGGAGAGGTCCCTAACAGCAGACTTTCCCATGGCAATGCGCCTTTTAATTTCCTGGCTGCTGGTGCCAAGACTGTTGACTATGGAGCCAAGCAAACTAAAGCTGTGTACAATCTCAATCTCTTCACCATCCATCCTGATGCTGCCAATTGGTCCAGTGGTGAGAATCTTTGTCTTCTTGACATTGAGCCTCAATCCATATTGCAGGCTGCAGTCCTTGACACTCTGCAGCAGGTGCTTCAGGTCCTCCTCAGTTTCAGCAAGCAGGGTTGTGTCATCCGCATAACGCAGATTGTTGATAAATCGTCCACCAATCCTGACCCCACATTTCTCCTCATAGAGCCCAGCCTCCCGGATAATCTGTTCTGCATATAGGTTGAAGAGGTATGGAGATAGGATGCATCCCTGGCGTACGCCCTTCACATTGAAATAATATTAAAAATTCAATTGCTCTTTTACACTAACCATATTTCATATGTTCGGTACTGTCTGGTCTTGATTGTGTGTTATTTTAGGATTGAAAGCATAATTATGTTTTCTGTTGCACTATTTCCAATGCTACCTATAGGTGGTGGTGGTTATACCCTTGAGTTGAGTGGACTCATAGTAACCCTGGGAGCAGCCGATCTGAACCCTGTCCTGTTCTGCACCACCCAATGATGGGTGGTGGTTGCGTTCTCTTGAGTCAGAACTGACCCACGGTTGACCTGCAATACATTTTTGCAGGCAGTTAATTGCTCGAGAGGAGATTGCTCATCCTTCTCCCACAGAACAGCTGGTGTATTGGTTGATGAAATAATATATACTTTTGCATAGACAGATTGACTATAAATTGTATGAATATTTCTCCATCTTAAACGTTTCTAGTTTCAAAAGTGAAATAATTAAGCCGATATGGTCATTTTTATAATGATGGACATGTTCTCTGGCTGTCTAATTTGGTCACTACAAGGCTATATGTGGCTATTGAACATTTAAAATACGGCCAAAAGACTCACTTGCTGAAGTTCTAATTTTATTGAATGTAAATTAAATTTCAATAGCCATATGTACCTCATGGTTATTTTATGGGATAGCATAGCACAGAGCTGGTCCTTGAGTACAAGCACCCTGGAATTCAGTGAAGCAACCATAGTAAGAGGTTTTGAATACATATGTTAAAGGTTCAACTATATTTAGAGTTCATTTGGAAACTAAAATACATAGCATTTGTGAGAATTATGATATACTGCCATTAAACTTCCTATGATTGAAGCCTAAACCATGAGGTGCTACTAAGATTGGTGTTAATAGTTCATTCATTTATTGTGCCTCTTTCCTCACAAGAAAAAACTGATATTGTTTTATATTTATTGCAGTATTGGTATTTACAAATTGTACATCTTATCCCCACTTCATTTTAATAATGTTTCATAAAATATTTCAAAAATAAATAAAAATATTTCTGCCACGTTTATTCAGCTTTCTTCTTAGTACATTGTTATTGTTGTTGTTATGTGCCATCAAGTCGCTTGCGACTCATAGCTACCCTATGTACAACAGCCCTAAACCCTGCTCTGTCCTATGCCAATCACACTGCCTCCGACACACCCAAGCATAAACACCTTCTTTTTCATACTAAGTTCAAGAAATAAAACTAAGATTTTTTTTTTAATTTTCCTATAATCTTCTATTCTCTCATAGTTATAGGAATGTAGTACTTCAATTTTAGAACTAGAACCATTCCCTTAATTCCTGTATTAAAATTTAACACTTGTGCTTGGATTTTTGGATTGTATTTCACTTTAGGCATATATTTGTATTTGCTTTATCTGCAACAATAGCTGTCAAATTTGTCAAAGTGGCAGTCACTAGAAATAATCTATGTAATTCACATAGAATTACTCAGTGTCTTCACTATTATTTAAAGGAAGAGTTGTAGCTAAAACCACAGTTCAAGAAAAATTTAATGGAAGAGGCACCTAAAATTGATAATATTGTCTTCTGTGACTGCTGCTTTTTTTCCTGAGGAAAAGGGCTGTTATTTTACTTTTATTTAGCTGGTAAAATACTTTCTATAACTTTGCTAAATGTTACTCCTTCTTTTATTATGGTCTGAGAATTAAATTGCCTGGGAAAAGCAAATACTAGAAAGGAAAATCACAATTGTATTGATAAACATGAGATAGAAAATGTATACAATCTAATTTTTTTTTTAAATTAATCTATAAAAATTGTTCTTTTTTATTAATTCTTAGCATATCCATATACAGTTATTTGAAAACTCTGTTACTTGTTATTGTTATGGTTGTGTACCATCAAGTCGGAACCAATTCCCAATTGACCCCCCAGGTTTTCAGAGGCTTAAAATTGTATGGGAGGAGATTGCTCAGCTCTCTCCCACAGAACAGCTGGTAGATTTGAACTTGCTGTTGTTCAAATTGTTCAGCAGTACAACTTCTTACTATTATATCATTATATTATATCATCAGATTTGCTTTATAGTTGGTCTGTCTGATCTGCTTAGCAAAACAACTCTAAAAGAGAATAGTTTCTTTTTCAGTCCTATGATCTGTTTTAAAAGCTCTGGTAGCCTGGTGGTAAGAAGCTGCACTGCAATCCCACAGGCATATGGTTCAAAACCATGAGCTGATCTGCAGGAGAAAGATGGGCACCCTCCTGCATGATTTACTGCCTCTGAAAACCCTCTGTAGGGTCAGCGATGGGTCATTTCCGACTTGACAATACACAACAACAATACAGTCTGTTTACTTATCTTTTAATTAATTACCGAGTCTAAATGTAGAGGTTAAAATTCCCTACATGGTAAATGTAAGAAGCTCCAAAGCAAAGTTTTTCAGTAATATTTAAGGTTTCTATATCTCAGAATCTTGACCATTGTCATGTTTTTGCTTTGTTCTGTTTAAGCAGCAGACTTTTCTGATGTGCCAATGCAGCTTGCAGAATGAACTTTTAATAAGAACAGGCGTGGGGGGGTGGTGGTTTAGGGGTGTGCATTTAGAGTACAGCCTAAACTTTAAATTATCAGTAAATGAGTAAAATTATTGTAATTCATGTAGCTTGTCTTTATGAATTTTATGGTTTATTCCATGGAATAATTCTTATTCAATTTCATCTCCCAACTAGGAAATATTTCTAAGCTTAAAAACTGCTTTGGAGAAATACCACGAAGGCATTGAAAGAACAGCAGAGGACTATTGTGCTAAAATTGATGAGAAAGCAGCTGAACTAAAGAGGAAGATGTTCAAATTTCCAGCATGAATAACAACATTGCATTTCTCTTGTAAATATCTTGCCACCTTTTAGTTTTCAGTTCAGAAATGAAGTAGTTGAATTGATGGTAGTGATATGAGTATCAGGAATACCAAATAAAGTTAGCTTAGTTCATCTTTATATACTTTCATAGGTCACTGTTTTCTATGATACTGTATGTTGTGGAAAGCCTATAATAACTTATAATTAAAATAACTTGTAACTTAAACTTGAGACTGTTAATTTCAGTAGTGATTGCAGGGGAAAAAGATAGTGGTATTTGAAATAGATGACCTTTCTATTGCTATGTTGGGTTTTGTTGCTTTGTTTATTTATTGCCGAGTATTTATTGAGCTCTGACTATGTGATTGCATTTTGTTTGGAAGCTCATTTAATACGATCTTAAGCAGCTGGATAGATGTTTGTATTACTGCTTTTGTAGGTGAAGTAACTGAAAAATCATTGAGCTCCCTCAATTGTGCTCTTTATGAGACCAAAGTTTGTGAGATGTCTACTGTATTACACTTTGTTATATGAATATTTGAAAGAGAGTTTAATAGTCTACTTCTTCATTGATATCTTTGGCATTGTTCTGTGGAAAATTGTTAGAAACACGTGAAATGATTAGAATACTCCCTGGAATGGAGCCATTCTGAGTAGCTGTGTTTGAGGATTATCACCTGTGTATCATCACCTGTGACAATTATTACCAATTACTGTTAACAACAGGTGATGTTTTATAATTGTCAGAAAATTCACCTATTTTCAGTGTACTCCAGATTCAGTGACTATTTGGGTTTGGTTTTTTTTTTTCAATCTTTCTGTCACATCCTTTTGTTTTTCTAGAAAGCCTTGGTCTCTGGTCTCTTAAGTTAGTATTCTCGAAGTTTCTGCTCATCACCCTCGTTTCAACCTCTGTAGGCAAAACAAGCCAGGGCCATGGAGTTGACTCAAATTTATATAGGACAGGATGGAACAGCCCTACTGAGTTTCCAAGGCTATAAATCTTTACAAAAGCAATTTGCTCCATCTTTCTTCCATGGAGCAGCTGGTGGTTTTGAACTGGTGGCCAAAAGGTCACCAGTATAAACACTCTACTATTAAGGCTCCTTTTAAAAAACTTATCTACACCAATGGCTTTTATCACAAACATCCTGGTAAATTTTATAATACTTGTACAATTGCTGAAACTGAGGAGGACCTAAAGTGCTTGCTGCGGAGGGTCAAGGACTGCAGCCTTCAATATGGATTGAGGCTCAATATCAAGAAGACAAAGATTCTCACCACTGGACCAATTGGCAGCACCAGGATGATGGATGGTGAAGAGATTGAGATTATTCACAGCTTTAGTCTGCTTGGCTCCACAGTCAACACTCTTGTCACCAGCAGCCAGGAAATTAAAAGATGTATTGTGGTAGGAAAGTCTGCTGTTAGGGACCTCTCTAAAGTACTCAAGAACAATGGTGTCTCTCTGGAGATCAAGGTGCGTCTGATACAAGCCATGGTCTTTGCAATCACATGTTATGCATCAGAGAGTTGGACAATGACTAGGGAGGATAGAAGGAGAATTGATGCCTTTGAGCTTTGGTGTTGGAGAAGAGTTTTGAGGGTACCATGGACTGCTAAGAAAACAGATTCATCTTGGAGAGGGTTAAACCGGGCTGCTCCTTGTAGGCAAGGATTCTGAGGCTTTGTCTGACGTAATTTGGTCATATTGTAAGGAGAGACTGGTCCTTGGAGAAGGACATCATCCTTGGGAGGGTGGAGGGCAGGCACAGGAGGAGAAGGCCCTCTATGAGGTAGATTGATTTGGTGACTGGGGTAATTGGGATGAATGTGTCGGAGACAATGAGATTGGCACAGGACCGAGCAGAGTTTAGGGCTGTTGTACATAGGGTTGCTGTGAGTCGCATGCGACTCAAGGGCCCTTAACAAAAACAACCTTTCTCTTTTTAAATTTAAATTTGTGTACCTAAAGGCAGACTAGTTTTCAAACTTAGTATTCTGGTGAAGCCTAATGAACTATATTCCGAATAATCATTTTCATGCTTAAAATATAATACAAAGTTATAAGAGAAAATAATGAAAATAAATTTTTAAATCTTTTAAAACATCAACGACTACTCTGCCCAAGTTGGAAAATTAATTTGTTCGCTTTTTCTTAGGTTACTCTACCTCCACTCCCTTCTATCCATTTTGTTAGGAAGAATTATGGATTAAATGAGGCCTTATCTCTTGGCTCTATTGTAATCAGCATCCTCCTCACTTTTTATTTAATATGCTTGAGGCAGTGTCTTAGGGCTGTAGGACCTGGAGACAACAAGGTCAGTTGGCTTAACATTGACCACAAAAACAATGCAATTGGAGTCTTAAAAGCTTTGCATCTAAGGTGGAAGCACTGGTCTATCTCTGGAACAAAGATGAGGGAAGGAAAGTAAAGATACATAGCAATCTTTAATAAAAAGGAACAATGAACCCTGCATCCCTCAACCTCCATAACCCCGAGACCGAAGAACTAGATAGTGCCTGGATGCAGCTCACCATTTACAAGGGATCGCAGTAGATTCTCCTATTCAGAGTGGCAGAAAAACAGATGTTTAGGTTTACCCTAACAGAGTCTGATGGAATGCTCAAGACTGATTCTTAGTAACACTTTGAATTTGGGACAGAACGACCCAGGCCAAGACTTAAAGAAAGAGCCTTGCCATGCTCAGTGTCAGACTCACCTCTACGAAGACTTAAGTTATTCTAACATGCAAATTAGGTTGTCAGTGAACTGCTCAAGAGTTTTTGCTTTTACAGATTGGTGCAAAGGTGCTGCAGTGAACTTGCAGATGAACCCTGAGTATTTTAAATTTGTAAAGAAAGCACGCTGATACTTGATAGCATCATTGCAAGCTCCTAGTGGTTCATAGGTTTAGCATTAACTCACATTGCTTTCCTGCCAATGACACTGTATCTTAGTAAAGCTGACATTTTGAGTTTTGCTGTGATAAATATCAAGTGTCATGTGAAAATTATACTGGAACAGGAAATGACAGTACTTGTGTCCACTTGAACTTCAGAGTTTAAGTAGGATTGTGCCTACCAGCACACATACAGTTTACAATTGGCTACTTAAGAGTGACAAACATTTTCTTTTCATTTAGATATATTTTAGACACTTAAGTGTTTGGAACTAACTAATAAGTAGAACTGTTGAGTGTTTCTTTTTGTCAGGAGGAACATAATTTCTGAAACCTTAAGGGACCCTAAGAATTGAGAAAAAGCAGCAGAATCTCTTGCTTGTACGATCAAGTAAATATTCACAGATCTTTTCAAGATCCTTTGTCATCTAGATTCGTCTTTTCTGATGTCACTTCCTTTTTGAGCTTTATCCTCAAGGGATAATTTTTGTTTCCTTAACCCCTCACATTCTCAGTGTGTTTGTACGAATTTGGATGGTGCTGTTTTGTTGTTTTATGGGACTTTTTACACACACACACACACAATATATGGAAATAAGATCACTTGGAAAGTGCTCACTTTTCGAGTCTTAGTGTGAACTGAACAGCAGGTACAATTTTCTAACTGTACCAGTGTAGGCTTCTCTGTTCTCATTATTTTCACTGTAATGTATATCATTATATTGTCATTATTTTTACAAATCTCACACCCAACTAGACTTAGTTTTCAGTGGTTATATCTCTTTGTTTCAGTATTTCTCATATAGTTTTGGGAGCTCTGGTTGCCCAGTGGGTAAGGAGTTGTGCTGTCAACCCAAAGACAAGTGGTTTGAATCCAACAGCCGCTCCAAGGGAGAAGTTGTACCATCTTGTCCCATGTGACTTACAATCTCTGAAAACCCATTGTAGGGTCAGCTACAAGCTGATTCTGACTGGATGGCAGTGAGTGAAAATAGCACGAGAGTTGTAGTGATTAAACACTAGATTACCAACCCTCTTGGGAAAAGATAGGGCAGTCTGATTCCAAAAAGTTTAACCTATTGCTGTCAAGTTGATTCTGAGTCTGTAAATCTTTACAGAAGACTGCCTATCTTTCACAATCGTGGGAATTCACTTCTGCTGTGTTCTATAGTTGTAATTGACTCTAAGACCATAGATTTTACATTGTATCAAGTACCTGATAGTTGATTGTTAAGTTATGTACAGTCTTTTTTTTTTCTTCCTATGACCAAATAATATATCCATTGAAGTCTAGTTTCTATTAACTTATCAAGAAACAACTTTTATGCATTTTCTCACATCGACCATCAACATAGAGTTTTCTAAGTTTTATAAGTTTGATAGTTTGACACTCATCTTTTTTTATGTTCTCAAACAGGTAAAAAGTCTTGTTCAAGAAGTTAACTCACTGCTGTTCTGTTGGAATTGATTCATACCTGACCGTCCAGGGGCTTTTCAGAGGCAGATCACACGAGAAGAGACTGCCCATCTTCCCTGCTCGTGGATTCAAGCACCTGCCTTTGCGTTGGCAGCAGCTCCTTACTTGCTAGGCCATCCATGCTAAAACTTGTATTCAGATTTTCTGGTTGAGGAATAAATTACAAAATTGATCATTTCCCCCCCAGAGTCTTCTTGAAAAATGAATATTTAGGCTTTGTTGTCTTTTAAAGAGTATTTCTAGAAGGGAAATGAATACAGAAAGAAATGGCCTCCTATGTATGTGGCACATGCTGACCTAGGAAATGCTGTGCAGCCACAGGATGGAGGTGATGCTTATCTTTCACGAGCCCAAATACTCAGCTATATGGAGAGCAAATATTTAATTTCAAGTCCAACTGACATATTTCAAGAAGCTAATCCATTTTATGACAATGCAAGGGAAATTGAAATATGCCCCTTGCAGGCTGAAGTTAATACATCTGATTTTAGTTTAAAAGGATGTTTCCTATTTTTAGTAAGACCAGGAAAGTTTGATATGAAATTCCATTTTCACGCTCAGGGCCTGCCACCTATTTCAATTAAGTTGGCTCGCTCTCCTTTTGATTGAAATATGCTTCTCATCTTCCTATCCATATTGCCACCAGGGGGCATAACACAACATGCATAGCCAATGCTAGACTAGCTGTCAATTTTAAAGTCTGAAACAAAACAATTTTAAAGTGATGGCAACAACCTGGGGGGGGGGCGGATAAAGAGAAAGCACTTGAACTTAGACTGTCTGCCTAGAGTTTACACAGCGTATATATACTATCAAAATTTTTAGTAAAAGGATGATTCTAATCTCAAGGCTCCAATTCTGGTTCTGCATTTATTGTAGGTTTTTATCTATGATTTCATTCTCATATTTTAGATAGTCAGTAGAGTTGGGTTTAGGATTTCTAGCTCAGATTTCATTCAAGTCTTAAAATTGAATTTTTCTGAGACAAGAATTTGAAATAGCCATGTTACAAACAAGTCACTAAGCCGGTGAACCCAGAACACCAACTGACATTGGCATCTGCATCTCAGTGTGACTTTTTTCTTATGGTGTAAAGTCAGTCGCCACTACTCTCCTGATACACATTATCTACCAAAACTAAACTTCCATCTATTTCACTGTGATTCATAAGACTGTATAGGACAAAGTAAAATTTCCTGTGGTGCTCCCAAGGCTGTGAATCTTTTTGGAATCAGGCAGCCACATGTTTCTCCTCTGAAGTGGCTAATGGGTTAAATCCTCCAACATTTTGGGTGGCAACAAGTGCTTTCACTACTGCACCATTAGTTATCAAATGCAAGTAAAGTCTTGCTGAGGATTATTTCAAAATTACTAGACCATTGTCTCCAACTGAGAAACTCAAGCTGGATTTAGAAGAGGTAGTGGCATCAGAAATATCATTGCTGCCGTAAGGATAACTGTGTTTTATTGACTATGCAAAGGCATTTTACTATGTGGTTCATAACAAATTATGGCTAACATTAGGAAGAATAGAAATTCCAGAACACTTAATTGTGTTCATGGGAAATTTATACCTAGATTAAGAAGCTGTTGTCTGAGCAGGAAAATGAAACACTGGATTGAATAAAATCAAGAAAGGAATGCATCATGGCTTTATCCTTTCTCCATATCTATTCAGTCTGTATGCTTAGCAAATAAATTGGTGAAGCTGGAATTTATGAGAAAGATTGTGGAATCAGGATTGGAGGAAGACTTACCAGCAGCCTGTGTTTTGCAGATGACACAATCTTGTTGGAAGTGAAGAGGACTTAAAACACTTGCTGCGAAAGATTAAGCATTACAGCCTTCAATATGAATTACAACATCAAAAAGACAAAAATTCTCACCACAGAACCAACAGAAAATATCATGATAGATGAAGAAAAGATTGAAGTTGTCAACGATTTCATCTTACTTGGATTCACAATCAACACCCTTGATAATAGCTAGCAGTAAAAAAATCAAAAGACATTTTTTATTAAGAAACTCTGCTATCGATGACTTCTCGAAAATGCAAAAGAGTAATGATGTCAGTTTAAAGATTAAAGTGCACCTTATCCAAGACATGGTCTTTTCAATTATTAGCTATACATCTGAAAGTTGAACAATGAATAAGGATGACAGAAGAAAAATGTATGCCTTTGTGTTTGGTGTTTGAGAAGAGTACTGAAAATCCCATGGACTGCCAAAAGAACAAATAAATATGTCTTAGATAAAGAATGCTCCTTGGAGACAAGGATGGTAAAACTTCATCTCTCATATCTTGGGCATGTTGTTAGGGAGGGACCCGTCCTTGGAAAAAGAGAGGCTTGGAAAGTGAAGTGTCATCAAAAGGGAGAAGTGGATTGACACAGTGACTGCATCAGTGGGCTCTAGTATATCAGAGATGATGAAGATGGCACAGGATAGAACAGTTCTCAGATTTTTTGTTTATAGGATCACTCTGAGTCATACTTGACGGCACCTAAGAAGGACAACAACAAATGAGTTGTAGTCAACTCACTAGCAAACAAGAATGTCTTAGAGAAAGTGCAGCCAGAATGATCCTTGGAGGCAAAGATAATAAGACTTCATCTCACATACTTCGGGCCTGTTCTAGGAGAGGCTATTCCTTGGAAAGGAACATCATGCTTGGAAATGTGGGGAGATGGTGAAAGAAAGGAAGATCTAAGTGGATTGACACAGTGACTGTAGTAATGGGCTTGAGCGTGTCAGAGATTGTGAGGATGGCACAGGATAGGACAGGATTCAGATATGTTGTTCATAGGGTCATTGTGAACATTATAAATACTAGACTCGATGTCACCTAACAACATACCAAAGGCACTTAATAACATTAACAGAACTCTTTAAAACAGCCCAATTAACAGCCTCTAAAGCTCACATCTTGAGGAGGGACGGGTATGAAACAAATAATCGGCTTTCCTATGCCCTTTCATCCCAAGTGGGTGTCAGCAGATGAAGTTTGCCAGATGAACTGGAGGTCTCTGGCTAACAGTCCACCAGCTTGTGGGCGTGCTGGAATTTTTAAATCCTGAAATTCTTGGCCTCACCTTTAGTCTGAGGGCTAGCATGTTGTGAGTCAGTTTTATCCTCTCGAGGAGGAACAGGTATGGAACAAACGTTCAGCTCTCTTATGCCTTTATCTTCATCCCAAGTGGGTATCAGCAGATGAACTTGGAGAAACGAAGAAAGTTCATAGGGTTGCTATGAGTTGCCCATCTATGACTCGACAGCATTTAACAACATAGAGCTCAGTTGACCTAAAGGACAGAAAGTGATGCTACCAAGCCAAAGATGAATTATTTTAATCTGCACCCCTCAGGCCTGTTTTTAATTGTTTTTGGTCAAACATTCTAGGTGGTATAGCACTTCTCTGTTGATTTGCTGTACAGAGGTAACTCATGGTTGCTGTGAAACTGAACACTGTGTCCCTGATGTGCCAAAAGTAATATTGGTCACCCATGGCGGACAGTGTTTGGCAGAGCTCCCTGATTAAAACAAGCTTGGAAGCAGGGGTGGCATCCACGTCTGAAATAGCTTGCCTCTGGAAACCCTAGGAACTTGGAGAAACGAAGAAAATTCATAGGGTCACTATGAGTCACCTATGACTCAACGGCATTTAACAACAATGCTTAACCCCCCCCACACACACACACACACAAAACTGATGCTCAGTCATTTCAACATAAAATCTGTAAAGGACAATCATTTGATGGAGGCAATATAATGTGCAGTACAGCAATTCTCAAACTTGTGAGGTGCTGTCAATATGGTTCCAACTCTGTGACCCTATGTACAATGAAAAGAAACATTATGCAGTCCTGAGCCACACCATGTTCAGAGCTGTGGTTGAACCCACTGTTGCCCTACCTTGTCATTTCATCTCATTCAAGGTCTCCCTCTTTTTCAGTGATTCTCTACCAAGCATCCTTCTCATGTCTGAAGTGGCTGAAACAAAGTCATTTCTAGGGAACACACTGTCTGCACTCTTTCCCAAACAAACTATTTTTCTTCTGGCTGTCCATGGTATAGCCAATATTTATTATTCTTCACTAATACCTCCATTCAATGGCATCCATTCTTTGGTCTTCCTTAATCATTGTCCAGCTTCCATATCCATAGAAATGATTGGGATATGATCACCTTATTTGTTAAAGGGAACATCTTTGTTCTTTAACATGCAAAGATGTCCTTTGTAACAGTTGTGCTTCAAACAGTAGAATGTGTAAAATGTGCCTGTGGTGCCTGCTAAACATGCTACAGAACTACAGGTTTTTATTGGGTGGCATCCTGAGAATCTACACTTGGAAGTAACTCTAGGAGTTTCTAAAGCAATGATTCTTATAGATCGCAGATTGTTCTGTGATTAAGAACATAGACTAGAATCACGTCTCACAATATTTCCATCTTATAAAATAGGAATGAATACTTCACAAGTTGGCAAGGATTGAGTGAATTTTGGGGAAACAATTAACACAGGGCCTGGCACACCAAAAATATTCAGGGGATCTCTTTCATTGCCATTGTATTGGTTCCCATTCATAGCTGACCCTCCAAGGGGCTCCCAAGGCTCCTTGGAGCAGCTAATGGATCCTGACCCCCAGAGAAATGCGGTGCAGACTTTGGGTTAGCACCACAAGTCCCTACAGACCATTTATAAATCTAGCACTGTTTAATTTGGTATTCTGTCTATCCTCTGCAGAACCCCCATTGCAAATCTTTACACCTAGAAGTTAAAGAATGAAACTGAGTAGGCTGGACCAAAATAGATACAGGACCTGGAGGCAAATAATTTGCAGAAATAAAAGCTTTGTGTCTTCAGTCCTAAGAGCAAAGATCAGGATGGTTTAATCTTCTTGTTATTATTAGGTCCTGTCAAGTCAAGCACACAAGTTCTCCTTGGAGGGGAAAATAAGCAAGTAAACTAATTGAAAAGATGCAAGCTTCCCATAGCTCCACAGGGTGTCACTGCTGACTCCTCTTTTCAGATTGAGCCCAGGCCTAAGAATTGCACACACTAGAGCAGGGCTCTCGAATCTCAGGATGCATCAGAATCACAAGGAAGGTGAGCCATATTGCTGGTGCTCCATCTAGTAGGGGCCAGGGGTGATGCTCATAAAGGTACATTTCAGTCAAATTCCCAGGTGAAATTGATGCCACTGGTTCAGAGACCACATTCAGAAAACTACTGTGTTAGACAAATGCACCCATGGCTGCAAGTAGTTTTTCTTTTTCATTTTTCTTAATCTTATGAACTTCAGTACCAGTGCTTATTAAACATTAGCTTCAAATCAGATCTGGCTATGCTGCAGATTCTGACTAAGCAGGACTGAGTGAGTTTTGAGAGTCTGTCTCCCTTTCTAACAAGTCCCCATGTGCATCAACTAGACCACAGACTACACTTTGAAGAGCAAGGGAAGATTGCTTCTCCTGTACTGCATCATTGATCCCGCCTTTATATTCCCAAGTTTTTTGCTCTACAGGCTGAGATGGCATGTGTGGAATGCTCGACACAGCACCTAGTGCATAATCAAGTACTTTGAATGGGCTGTCTATGTTTGTATGTACTATCTGCAGACACATTTAGTAAGTAGTTCAGTGATGAAGAATGCGGTGTCTTTAAGCCTTAGGTTTCTTGTCTGTTACTTGGGAGTTATAGTAGCTTTCACTTCACAAATCTGTTGCATATAAAAGAAATATATGATTAGACATTAGATGTACAACAACAATCTGGAACAAGGGGTGCATTGCAATGTGAAATTGGGGGAGGGAGAGGGAGAAGGAAATGATCACCAATAAAAAAATAAAGGCCTAAATTTGTTGCATATATTAAATCAGATCATAAATAAACCTATTTGTCAGGAGTTCTTATCAGAATAAAAAATTCTAGAAGTGGAGATAAAAGAAATCACGATAGCTGATAACCATGTGGAATTTTGGTGTGTGTGTTTTTTTTTTTAAATATAAGCAGAAAATAAAAGTCAACTATAAAAATAAAAGGTACAGCTATGCTTCCCTACTCCACCATAAGCACTCACTGTTATAGGGAGGAGAATAGGCTTCGAAAATACTGAGGTGCTTAAAACCATCTTTCAAAATAGATTTGTAAGGGAAACTAAAATATCATTAACATATTCTTAAGAATGCTTAGAAATCAATTGCATTTTCTGAGAGAAGGTCTTACAGAGGGCAACCTCTGACCAGTACTCTTTTAAACCAAAGGTCCTAAGAGTGTCTTCATGGGCTGCTGAGGAACACATACACACGTCTCTGGGAAAGTGCAGCCAGGGCTCCTTAGAGGTAAGGATGGCAAAACTGTATCTCATTTTGGGCAATGTTGTTAGGAGGGGCTATTTCTTGGAATGGGACATCATCCTTGGGAAGGTGGAAGGTGAGTGAAAGAGGATTACCCTCCAAGAGATGTGTTGTCACCGTGGCTGAAATCATGAGATCAAGTATATTAGAGATTGGCACAGGATGGTTTGTCACAGTGCTGCAATAATGAGGTCAAGTATATCAGAGATTGGCACAGGATTGGACAGGGTTCAGATCTGCTGTTGACAGAGTCACTATGAGTCATACTCAACAGCACCTAATACCAACCATGATAGGAGCTCAAGATAGAATTGAAGCAGTCAATGAAGAAACCCTATTATATTCAGGGGCGAAATGGGTTTCGCCATTAATGTTACCTACTTTTCTCAATGAGATACTTTAGTTTTGTTACTGCTTTGGTTTTAGCCTTGAAAGTTTCATGTCCTGGGAAACACTTCAGTCTTGGGAAAAGCAGGAGGGTTGGACACCTTAATTTATGTTGTTGTTTTAAGTGCCATCGAGTCATAGGTGACTCAGAGTGACCCTATAAACGAAACACCTGAACACTTGTATAACTTTCATAATTTCTCCAAGTTCATAGGGTTTCTGGAGATAAGCTGTTTCGGAAGTGGATGCCACTCCTGCTTCCAAGCTTGTTGAATCGGGGAGCTCCACCAAACACTGTCCACCATGGGTAACCATTTTCACACTTGACACATCAGTAGTGTGTGTGTGTGTGTGTGTGAACAGTCCAGAACAAGAAGTACATTGCAAAGAGAACTGCGGGAGCGGGTAGAGAGGAGGGAAGGTAATTGTGCAACAGTGAATGAATATTTTTAAAAAGTGAACTGGGGGAGAGAGGAGGGAGGAATAGAGGAAAAATGTGCAAGAATGAATGAATGAAAATCCAACTTCTCTATAAAATTTTGTTAAAATCACAATCAAAGTAAAACATTTATTAAAAAAATAATTACTGGGGAGCTCTGGTGGCCTAGTGGCAAGGAGCTGCACTGCAATCTTGAAGGCAAACTGTTCGAATCCACCAGATGCTCTGCTGGAGAGGGAGGAACAATCTCCTCCTGTGCCAGTAGGATCTGATCTGACAGTACGCAAGAAGAAAAAAAATATTTAAAAAATAATAATTACTTGTAACCATAATTAATACCCACAAAAACATCAGTCAAGGAGGAAATCATAGGATCATACAATTTGGTGGGTGGAGGGAAGGGGTAAAATAAATGGTGGGGATCTGGAAAGACAGGGTCATGGTGGGCATAGTTCAATGATGATTAATTTTATAAAACATAATGGGAATGATTGTATGGAACAATGTGAATGAGAGATAGGGTAAAAACCAATGTATACAAACTCCAAGAAAACCAATATAAAATAATGATTTTTAAAACATCAAACAACATAGTATCTTGTGCTACCATATTGCAGAAGACCTCTTATAAGTGTTAAAAAGCAAAGATTTAGTCCTCCCTTTGAGGAATAAATTGTGCCTGACACAAACCATAATATTTTTCTATTACTTCATGTGCATTTGAAACCAGGACAATGAGTAATGGTGTTGGCAGAGAGTATTGCATATACCATGAATGCAGGAAGAATGAAAAGTATCTTTCTTGGAAGAAATATAGCCAAAATGCTCTTTAAAAGTGAAAATGGAGAGACTTCTTAGATACTTAAAATATATTTGAACTGAACAGGTAGGACCAGTCACTGAGGAAAAACATCATTCTTGGAAAAGGGTGTTTCAGGGTAAAATAAGAACTTCAAGTATATGGCTTCCTTCAGCCTGAGAGATATGACAACCCACCCCCATTATCACAAAGACATTGTTTGTTATTGTTAATATTTTTATCATTCATATGCATTGTGTTTCATGCATGTACATTGTGTTCCGTAGAGTCCTTTATTTATTTATTTCATTCCTTTATATTGTTCTTGTTGTTGTTGATTTCTGCCGAGTTGTGCACGAAGCAAAATGACCCTATGAACAAAAGGTCTGAAGCCTTTCTATAACTATGAAAGTTTATCAAAGTTCATAGAGTTTCTGGAGGATGTTGTTTAGGAAGTGGCTGCCAATATTGTGGGGTATTATTCCCTCCCTTACAATCATCCCACCAACAATGACAATGAAGTCAGCTATTTCATGCTGCATGCCCTAATGCCCCCCTTTTGGATAGCCAGTTGCTGATTTGCCCATCCCTATCAATAGATTCAAGCCACGGGTGGCAATACTTAAGGATACTTTGGGTAGAATGTTAAAAGATCCAGAAAGCATTAAAAGAAGATGGAAGGAGTACACAGAGTCACTGTATCAGAAGGAATTGGCTGACATAGAAGAATTTCATGAAATAACATATGAGCAAGAGCCTGTCGTGAAGGAGGAAGTTCAAGTTCCTCTGAAGGAATTGGGGGGGGGGCGGGGGAAGGCTCCAGGAGTTGACAGCATACCAATTGAGTTATTTCAACAAACAGACACTACCCTGGAAATGCTCACTAAGCTGTGCCTAGAATTCTGGAGGACAGCCAGCTGGCCAACTGAATGGAAAAGATAAATATTTGTTCCCATTCCAAAGAAAGGTGTGACCCAATAGAGTGCGAAAATTATCGAACAATATCATTAATATCATATGCAAGCAAGAGTCTGCTGAAAATTATCAAAAAATGATTGGAGCAATATGTCAACAGAGAATTGCCAGATGTGCAGGCTGGATTTAGAAGAGGGAGTGGTACTAGGGTTATTATAGCTAATGTTAGATGGATCTTGGCAGAAAGCAGAGAATACCAGAGGAATGTCTACCAGTGCTTCATTCATTATGCAAATGCTTTTGACTGTGTGAATCATGACAAGCTATGGCTGACTCTTGAGAAGAATGGGAATTCCAGAACATTTGATCGTGCTTATGTGAAACCTATACTTGCACCAAGAGGAAGTCGTCAGAACAGAGCAAGGAGACACTATATGGTTCAAAATCAAGAAGGGAGTCCATCTGGGATGTATTCTGTCTCCATACCTTTTCAATTTGTATGCAAAACAGCTCATCCAAGATGCTGGGCTGTACTAGGAGGAATGTGGCATCAGGATTGGTGGAAGAATCATCAACAACCTGCATTATGCAGATGACACAACCCTGCCTACTGAAACTGAGGAGGACCTGAAGGACTTGCTGCAGAAGGTCAAGGACTGCTGCTTTCAATATGGGTTGAAGCTCAACATCAAGAATACAAAGATTCTCACCACTGGGCCAATTGGCAGCATCACTATGGATGGTGAAGAGATTAAGATAGTTAATAGTTTTCATTTGTTTGACTCCACAGTCAACACTCTTGGTACCAGAAGCCAAGAAATCAAGAGATGAATTGCATTGAGAAAGTCAGCTGTGAGGGACCTCTCCAGAGTACTGAAGAGCAATGGCATCAGGCTAGAGACTAAAGTGTACCTGATCTGGACTATAGTCTTCACAATTATGTGCTATGCATTAGAGTTGGACAATGACTAGGGATGATAGAAAGAGGATTGATGTCTTTGAGCTGTTATGCTGAAGAAGAGTGTTGAATATACCATGGACTGTTAGGAGAACTAACAGGTTTGTCCTGGAGAGGGTGAGGTCGGAATGCTCCTTGGAGTCAAGGATTCTGAAGCTTAGTCTGACATACTTTGGGCATGTTGCAAGGAGGGACTGCTCCTTGGAGAGGGACATCATGTTTGGGAGAGTGAAGGGACGATGCAGGAGAGGAAGACCTTCGATGAGATGGATCAATCAATTCTGTGATTGGGGTGGTGGGAATGAGTGTGTAGGAGACAGTGAAGTTGGCACAGGATAGAGAGGTGTTTAGGGCTCTTGTACATAAGGTCACTGTGAGTTGCAAGTGACTTGACGGCACATAACAACAACAGCAACAATCAAGCCAGTATGCTGATAAAACAAACATGTCTCGTTTGGTGAAGGATCACCTGTTCAACTCTGAAACCTTGAGCTTCTGTGTCCATAAGCATTGTATAGTCCAGAATAAGCCATCAGGTTTCAGAAATCAACCCTAGTTCACAGCCTGGGTCTTCTCCTCATGTGACTAGGTTCTGGTTAACTCATCCCCAGCCATTAGTGGCAAGCTTTAAATGTGCATCTGCTACAAGCTCTGGAGTTCATACTTCTCCCTGCATTCCAGACCTTTTGATCTCACTTAACCCTAGCCCCTACATGAAGTCAAGTAAACAGGCTCCCTGCTTTTCGAGCCAATAACGCTTCCTGGCTCATCCACATATCTGTGCGTGCCAGGTGAGCAGCACTGAAGAGATATGTCCAAGCTCAGCCTGGTTCTCCATTGCTATATTCAACCCACTTCTACTCTTGTGGATCCAAGTGATCTATATGAGCGTGTGTACTCCAACCTCAAGTCTTGAAGGTGATGTCTGATGGGTGCCAAATTTACCCTGACTCAGAAGCAGAACAACTTGTTCCAGCTATATAAAAAGATAGTCTCATTCTGTCCTTTCCCCCCACCCTTTCTCTCCTTTCCTGTTTGCCCTTCTTTCAAAAGTGAATCTCTTCAATCAGCCATCAAATCTAGGTCCACAAATCTATTCAAATGCATATCTTCTCAGAGTGCCAGCGGGGACTCAACCTTGCCCCATGTCCATGCCACTACCAGAGTTTGCTTTTACCAAGCTTATTCCAGTGCAGATCTTCCCTTTTAGTGCTATAGATTAAGAATTTGTATTTGAATTTTGTAAATAAACTAACAGAAAAATAATAGTACTAAAAAATTCTCTACTAGCCACAGGCTACCAAAAAAAAGAAAAAGAATTGGCCAAAGTGGAATCACACGCTTTCCAAATCTCCAGTATCCAGTGTTAATTTATAGAATACATTTTTTTATCCCTCTCCACTTTTCAAAATTGATTTACATTTAATCACCTTTAAACACTGCTCTTTATCCATGTATATTGTGTCCCACACAATCCTTCATATATACTGTATTTCAGATAATTAGCTAACACTTAGCCATGTATTTTATCACGCTGCCCCCCAAAACCCCTGATCATCCCCTCAGTCTGTCTCCCCCACAACCTCCACCATCAGTGGGTCATCAGTGATCCATCAGTGATCATCTCTTCTTTGCCCTTGTCTGGTCTTCCCTCCCATCTCCTTTTTCTGTTTTGTTTTGTGTTTTTTTTCATGGAATAGTTCATTTACCTTGTATTTCATTCATGTGCATTGTGTTCTACACAATCCTCCATCCACATCATGCCTCATAGAACCATTCCTACATATCAGCTGAGTCTTGAGAACTACATTGTTGGAATCATGACTCTTCCCTGGGTCTGTAACTGCTCAGACAAGAGTGACACTCCCATGACGAGCTATAGAGGAGATGAGTGTGTGGATCCGACACTAACACCAACTGAGACTTCCGGAGTTCCTTGTGTGGACATTAATGCTTCCCTGGCCATTATTTTTATAGTGAAATAGAGCTTGGAATCAGATTCTAGACTTTTGAAGTATTTAGTATGTAGTTTCTCTTAACTTTCCAAGCTAAAATAATTCCCTGTTTTGATTTTACTTAAAACTCTACATTTTTTAAAAAAAATCTCAATTAAAAATTAACTTATATTAAGGAACAGCTGACATGAGTCCTGACCAGAAACTCTTAAATTAAGGTTAGACTGTTAGGTTACCCTAGTTGCTCTTGTGAATTAACACTTTCTGTATTAAGCTGCTAACACAGAGGTTCAAATTTGTTAGCTGCATTGCAGAAAAAAGAAGAGAGGCAGTTTTCTCCTGTAAACATTTACAGCCTCAGAGGCCTAGGTGAGGGTCAGAAACAACTCAGTGGCATTGACTCATACATACATGTATATTTGTTGCTAAGTGTCATCAAGTCAGAAATGACTCACTCTTGATGCTGCAGAAGGTTTTCAGAGACTGTAAACTGCACAGGAGATTGCCCATCTTTCTCGTATATGTTGTTGTTATGTGCTGTCGAGTCGCCTGCGACTCATAGTGACCCTATGTATAACAGCTCTGAAGCATTCTCTGTCCTGAGCCAGTCTCCCTGACTGACACACCTACTCCCATTCCCCTACTTACTGTATCAATCCATCCCATCTGGAGCCTTCCTCTCCTACACGGTCCCTCCACCCTCCCAAGCATGATGTCCTTCTGCACAGATCAGTCCTTCTTGGCCACACACCTAAAATATGTGAGAAGGAGCTTCAAAATCCTAGTGTTTAAGGAGAAATTTGGTTTCACCTTCTCCAAGACAAACCTATTTGTTTTCTTGGTGGCCCAAGGTATATTCGAGACTTTTCCCCAGCACCACAATTCAAAGGCATCAATTCTTCTTCTGTTATCCTTAGTCACTGTGCAGCTCTCTGATGCATGGCAAGTAATGGCGAAGACCATGGCTGGATAAGGCACATTTAGTTTCTAGACTGATACTGTTTTTCAGTACTCTGGAGAGGTCCCTGACAGCAGATATTCTCAGTGCAATTCATTTATTGATTCCCTGACTACTGTGCCAAAAGTTTTGATTGTAGAGCCAAGTAAGCTGAAACTGCTAACAATCTCAATCTCTTCTCCATCTATCGTTGATTCCAGTTAGCCCAGTGTTAAGAATCTTTGTCTCCTTGATGTTGAGCTTCAATCCATATTGAAGACTATAGTCCTTGACCTTCTGCAGTAAGTGCTTCAGGTCCTCCTCAGTTTCAGGAAGCAGAGTTGTGTCATCTGCATAACATAGGTTGTTGATTTTTCCTCTAATCATGATACCACATTCTTCCTCTTAAAGCACAGCCTCCTGAATGATCTGTTCTGCATATAGATTGAAAAAGTACGGGGACAGGGCACATCCCTGATGCACTCCTTTCCTGATTTTGAACCATGCAGTGTTTCCCTGCTCTGTTCTGAGAACTACCTCCTGGTCCAAGTATAGGTTTTGCAAGAGCATAATCAAGTCTTCTGAGATTCCCATTCCCTTCAGAGTTAGTCACCGTTTGTTGTGATCCACACAGTCAAATGCCTTTGCATAGTCAGTGAAACACAGATAGACACTCCATTGGTACATTTTGCTTTTTGCCAAGGTCCATCTGACATTGACAATAATGTCTCTAAGGCCACTACCTCTTCTAAACCTTGCTTGTATTTCTGGTAGTTCTCAGTCAGTGTACTCTTCCAGTCATTTTTTTTTTAAATCTTCACCAAGATTTTGCCTGTGTATAATATTATTTTGTAATTTACACACTCTCTTGGGTCACCGTTTTTGGAATGGGAATAAAAAAGGATCTCTTCCAATCAGTTGACCGGCTAGTTGTCCTCCAAATTTCTTGGCATAACTTGGTGAACATGGCTAGGGCAGTGTCTATTTGCTGAAATATATTTGTTTGGTTTTTTCCTTACTGCTTTTAAGGAGGTTAAAATTTTCAGACTTTATATTTGCCAATTGTATTCTTTGCAAATGTCTTCTTTTGTACTCTCTTCTATTTATTCTTCTGTTATGTGCCATTGAGTCTAGTATGACTCATATTATTGTTGTTGTGTACTGTTGAGTCAGAACCAACCCATCGCTGATCCTCTGGTGAGTTTTCAGAGACAGTTAATCACACAGGAGAAGACTGCCCATCTTTCTCCCACAGAGCAGCTGGTGGATTCAAACTGTGTGCTCTTGGGATTTCAGCACAACTTCTTGCCAGTAAGCCAGCAGTTCTACCAGAGCTCCCTACAACTCATAGTGACACTATTAACAAAAAAATCTGAACCTTGTCCTACCCTGCGCCATCTTCATCATCAGTTATACTTCAGCCCATTGCTGCAATCACTCTGTCAATCCGTGTCATTGGTGGTCTTCCTTTCCTTGCTGACCCTCCACCTTTCCAAGCATGATCATCCTTTCTAAGGAATAGCCCTTCCTAAAACATGCCCAAAGTTTGAGACAAAGCTTCATCATTTTTGCCTTTAAGGAGCATCTGGATATACTTTCTCCAAGATATATCCATCTGTTCTTTGTCAGTCCATGAGATATCCAATACTTTTCTTCAACACCACTATTCTAAGGCATCAATTAATTTTCGATCTTTATTCACTGCCTAGCATTCAAATGTATAGCAGCTGATTGTAAAGATCATGACTTGAATCAGGCATATCTTAGTCTTCAAAATGACATTTTTACTCCTCAGTAATTTGGAGAGGACTCTGTAGACTATCTCAGTATTATACGTCTTCTAGTCTTCTATCTGCTCTTAGTAACTGTGTTGATTATAGATCCAAGTTCGATGAACTCATTGGTAATATCAATATTTTCTCCCTCTATTGTGATGTTTCCTACTGGCTCAGTGGTGAAGATATTTCTTTTCTCAATGTTGTTATAAAATCCATATTGCAGACTTGATCATCTGCAGCAAGCACCTCAAGTCTACCTTACCTACACCAAGCAAGGTTGTGTCACCTCAGTAACTCAGATTGTTGATGAGTCCAGTCCTGATGCTACATTCTTATTCTATAGCCCAGCTTCTCAAATTATTTGCTCAGTGTACAGTTTGAATAGATATATAGAGAGGACTCAGTCCTGACACACACCTTTCTTGATTTTAAACCATTCAATGTCCCCTTCCTCTCTTCTATTTGAGACTTCTACTTGTAGGACTATTTTTAAAGTTTACTACTTCTCCCACTGATTAATAATTTTTGGCTTAATTCACTACATTATGTGATTCTTAAAGGCAAATTACTTTTCATACATTATTGAAAGCCTAGTACCACACCTTGCACTTGATGCCTAGTACATATTCTTAAATTTTGAAATGTCTAGGACTCTAGTTCTTCAGACAAGATAAAAAATCACAAGCAGAAGGTAGTATGGTGGCCATCAAATTATAGTCCACAACCATATTTGACCTAATATCTGATTTTATAAATAAAGGTTTGTTGGAATACATACATCTTCTTTTGCTTATATATTATTGATGGTTGCTGTCCCCCTTCAAGAGCACAGTTGTTTTGCTAAGACAGAGATCACCTCCAGTTCTGAAATATTTACTCTCTAGCGCTTCACTACAGAAGGTTACTCACTGCTGATAGCATGGATTAAGGTGGGTGCCCTGGAAGACATTCTACTATCGCATATTTAAGGCTTCCAAAGAAAAGATGCACCTTACCTGTGTTTCACCCCTGAACGTTTGCCACGTTAGTTATTTGCAACTTCTCACCTCATTCTATCTTAAAATAATGAATAAGAAAATACATAGACAATTTAAAGGAAATCTAAGTAAACCTAGGCTCGATGTAATGCCACCAGGTCCCCAATAATGCCATAATTCTGTCTTTAATCCATCAGTAATAAAATGAGTCTTATTGCCTAATAATTTCTATCAAAAATTGCTGTCTGCATCAACTATTTATAAAGATAAGAGATGTCCTTGAATTCCGTTGCCCCCCACTATTCTTTTCCCAGTCGAGCATCTCATTCAGTGTTCTACTCACTGAGGTCACTCGGTCAATGTTGACTTATGATTGGTGATATCATAGCACATTAGTTCCCTGATTGCACTTAGCAGGAAATAATTGGGGCAGACAAAGAAGGTTTAAAGAAAGTGCAAAAGTATGGAGAAGGCAAAGGGACAGAGGGAAGAAATGAAGAAAGATGGTCTTAAAAGCATTTGCTAATTTACAACTTCTGTGAATGTTGAAACCACTTTCAAATTGTGCAGCCTTTGACATTTTTGCAATTCTTCCATGTTCTTGCTGCTCATCCAGCGACGCAGATAAGAAACCCTTAAACCTGCCCCTGTTCTGGAATAATGAGATTGGAAAGAAAAGATCTTTTTCATCTTTTAAGCATTAAAAAGAAAAAAAAAAAACCTAGTCAAAGCCCAGCAGTTCAACAAATATTACTCATGTCGTTGGCAAGAAGAAAAGAGGACTTTTGAATTAAAAAAAAAAAAAAAGGAAAAGGCGAACACAAGAGGCATTGTTTGCATATCAGAAAAATTAATCTACATAGGAAAGTGTAAGAGCCTGCAATTCAGAAAGCAAAGAATTAGGACAGCCCAGCTGAGAATAATTTTCTAGCCAGTTAATTTAATTGCATAAATCATTCCTTTGTTAGCAATAAAGAGATATAATTAAAATGAGATTGCTTCTAGTTTCTATTCTCTAGAAACTAAAGGAATTGATTTTGGGCAAAGCATTCTTCCAAATACCAGATCGGCAAATTACATTTACCTTTTTAGAAAAGCTAAATTATTTTGCCGTAATATCATGGTGGGTTTAATTAATTATAGATCTGCCATATGATCTTAAAGAAATAATTTATTTAATGTCCTTAGAACAGAAGTTTGCAATCATGTGTGTATCCCTTCGGTAGATGGTGTGCAGTTTTTTACAAACAGGTCAGAAGTTTAACAGGCAGCTGTCAGGAGAAATTTGAGGCAGTCTAACGATTGTTTGGGGTTTTAGTTAGCTGTCCTTGTTTAAAATAAAAAACGCCACTACTTAGTATTGCATAATTTAACTGAACTCATTTAGACTGGCTTTATTCTAAAATTGCTACTGGTAATTATTTGCTGTCTCTAAACCTTTGGGATTTAAAGAGCCTATAATTGTCTATTAAATAGGGGAAAAATCAGATCAAAGAGGAATGCAAAAAGTCTCCTACTATAAAACACAGGTCTGCTGATCAGTCAGTTGAATGTCAGAGAGAATTGCAAGCTGTGACAGAGAAGAGGCTCATTTTTATGGTAATGAATTTGAATTTTTTAAAATGTACTAAGCTACACTTGCTTGCTCCAGATTTTTGAAGTTCATTGGCATTACTTGGCAACAGGGATTTGTACAGTGGTGGGAGGGATCCCACCAGCCTTCAAAGTGCCTGTTGCTGTTTGTTTCAGTGGTTTCAATTCTGACTCCAAGGCTTGGGGTAAACCAGGCCCCACGGTGCCACTGTGCTTCTCTTACCTCAGCTTAACATCATTTACCCCAGTCACCTCCACCATTCCTTCTCTTCACAGGACCAGAAAAGATTCAGGTTCATTTTTGTACTAATTATAATGTCTAATTTAACTGTTGGAGATTTGTTTTTGTTGACCTTTTATAATAAAAAGTATGGTCCTCCTTGTCATTAATCAGGCTTCTTAGGGCCCACAAGAGACCAGAACTTAGAGGAGGACACTACAGTTGATAAAATAGAGAGGGCCAATGAAAAAGAGAAAGACTCTCAACGAGATGGATTGACAGTGCTTGCAGCCATGGGTTCAAGGATAGCCAAAACTCTGAGGATGACATGGAACCAAACAGTATTTCATTCTGCTGGACTTAGGGTTGTTATGAGTCAGAACTAACTCAATGACACCTAAAAACCACAATTCCTTGGGAGAAAACAGCCAAATGAGAAATTTACTTAGGAGAATTAGACTTCCCTGTATTATTTTCTCTTCTGATACACATTACCTGCCAAAGGAGGCAGGCAATGACTGAGGTTATTCAAGCACTGTTCACTCCAGATAGTATGTCCAAACTCAGTTCACAGGATAGAAAAGATGAATCTGAGCTTCCACTGCTAATTACTACCTAACTTGGGGGGAACTGGAGAGCATTATGCTAAGTGAACTAACTCAGTCCCATAATGACAAATATTATATAAGACTATAATTGTAGAACATGTATGAGGATACAAGAGAGGAGGGGGAGCAAAGGGGTAAGGATGGGTGAGCATGGGGGTTGGGTAGGTTGTGGTTAATCATAAGGTCACACAATTTGATGGGTGGAAGAAAGAGTCAAGAAAAGGGGAATGATCTGGTGTGGAAAACAATGTATATGAACTTTGAAAGCAAACCAGTATATAGTAAAAATTTTACATTAAAAAAAATTGTACTCTAGGGCAGAATCAGTGTCTTAGATTCTTAGTAGAATCTTGTAAGGAAACTCTAGTGACAGAGTCTGTAGGGAGTTGTGCTGCTAACCTAAATACGGTATCTCTCGGGGACTTTGAATCCCCAAGCCACTTCACAGGGGAAGGATGGACAAACTTTTCCTGTGTAAATTGCAGCCTCAGCAACTCATTGGAGAATCAGTTATGAGTCACTCACACTCAATCACAATTAGTTGAGTGAGTCACTTTTCATCTAAGGCAGTGGTATTCAACCTCACATTCCTTCTCCTGGCTCAATGCCTGACCCCTCCTTATCTGACTGGCTGGCTCCTCCTTTACCCTTCCAATGTGCTCAAAGCTAGATTATATCCTTCCTTTAATCTTGATCATGAAGGATTAAGACCCTTGACTTGAACAGGGTTGTTGTTGTTGTTCTTATGTGTCATCGAGTCACTTGCAACTCATAGCGACCCTATATACAACAGCCCTAAACTCTGCTCTGTCCTGTGCCAATCGCACTGTCTCCGATACACCTCTCCCGATTACCTCAGTCACTGAATCAATCCACCTCAAAGAGGGCCTTTCCCTCCTTCACTGTCCCTCCACCCTATCAAGCGTGATGTCCCTCTCCAAGGACCGGTCCCTCCTTACAACATGTCCAAAGTATGTTAGACGGGGCCTCAGAATCCTTGCCTCCAAGGAGCTGCCCAGTTTAACCCTTTCCAGGATGAATCTGTTTGTTTTCCTAGCAGTCCATGCTACTCTCAATACTCTTCTCCAGCACCACAGCTCAAAGGCATCAATTCATGTTCTAGCCTCCTTAGTCGTTGTCCAGCTCTCTAATGCATAACAAGTGACGGCAAAGACCATGCCTGTATCAGATTCACCTTACTCTCCAGAGAGACACCATTGCTTTTCAGTAGTTTGGAGAGGTCTCTAACAGCAGACTTTCCCCATGGCAATGCATCTTTTAATTTCCTGGCTGCTGGTGACAAGAGTTTTGACCATGGAGCTAAGCAAACTAAAGCTGTGAACAATCTTAGTCTCTTCACCATCCATCCTGATGCTACC
>NW_006399807.1:2676676-2678364 GCF_000299155.1 Elephantulus edwardii
AACCCCTCAAAGTTAATGTTGAGATAAATCAATACATGTCCTAATTATTTACAAGTAACTAATGAAGAGGGTATATTTAGTAATAAAATTATGAATTCAGCCAAAACCACATTAAGATCTCTGAATACTACATTGTTAAGATTCAAAACACTTCTTTTATCCTGGAGTAATTCCAAATTCATCCTTGTATTACAGATAACCTCTGACAATTAATCCCAATAAGTTATTTGGGAACAACTGAGTCAGTTAGATATATTGATTTTCTTATTGCTTTCCTTTGTCTCTATCAGGAATTCCAGGATAGTACAGTTAATGTACTTCCCAACTAACTGACAGATTGGAGGTTCCTGTACAACTAAAGACACTTCTGAAGAAAGACCTAGTCATTTTTCTTCTAAAAAATTAATTATCTGAGCACAGTTCTGTGTTGACAGACATGGGCCTGTGGTGAATGGGAGCAGATTTGGCAGCAACTGGTTTTTTAATCCAAATCACTCAGACAGGAGTTTTGACTTGCTTTACCAATAATATGGATTTATCATGCTTTTTATTCAATAAGTTTATTCATGAATAATGCCAATAATGTTCCTAATGAATTAGGTAAATCATGGAATCATCACAAAACTGTGTCTAGCCCCATCTGCTTCAAACATGAGCTCGGTCATGAAAATATATCAAAAAAATATATGTTACTACTGTTACCAGGTATCCTGGGCCATTTCCAGAGGGTTTCTTGACATGTATCCTCATAACATAGAGAATATCTCATCCCATTGACCTAGATTACAGATGAGGGACCTCAGGGCAGAAAAAAATTAATATCACATGTTTAATCTGGATATAAAGGGGCTCAAATACAGCAATGACTGTAATGATGGTGAAGGACCATCCAATGTTTCTTTCTGTCACATAAAACGTTATAATGAATTTGGAGTAACTTTATGATGACTAGAGATATCATTACAAATATCAGATGGATCTTAGCTGAAAGCAAAAAGTATCAGAGGAGCGTATATCTGTGTTTTATGGACTATACAAAGGGATTTGACTGTGTATATCACAACAAATTGTGGCTAACCTTAAAAAGATTGTAAACCCCACAACACCTGATTGTGCTCACATGAAACCTATACTTTGACCAAGAGGTAGTTGTCAAAACAGAGCAAGGAAACACTGCATGGTTCAAAATCAGATAAGGAGTGAGTCAGAGATGCATCCTGTCTCCATACCTTTTCAATCTATATGTAGAACAGAGCATATGGGAGATTAGACTTTATGAGGAGGAATGTGGCCTCAGCATTGGAAGAAGACTCATCAACAACCTGTTTATGCAAATGACAAGATGTTACTTGCTGAAACTGAAGAGGATATGAAACATCTGCTGCAGAGGGTCAAGGACTGTAGTCTTCAATGTGGGTTGAAGCTCAACATCAAGAAACAAAGATTCATGATGCCACTGTTGTAGAATGAGGCTGATACTGGGGTGGGATAAGACTGAGAAAAACTGGATAAATTATGTTTACTGCATTGAAGCCGATGAGGGAGGGAATAGTTTAAAATTAATATATTTTAGGGCATTATGATTATCATAAGAGTCCAGAATGAGGGTCACAGAGTGGAGTATACTTGGGGTGGGAGTGAGGAGGTGCGGGGTAGGGGAGGGGATTGTGTACCAATGAAGGAGTTTT
>NW_006399807.1:2678511-2696347 GCF_000299155.1 Elephantulus edwardii
AAAAAGTAATAAAATTAAAAAAAAAAAAAGAAACAAAGATTCGGACAGCTCCTCACATAAGACCTGGTCATTTCGTGAGACTTGCTCCTCTCTGGAGGGGATCTTACCTTTGCTTTGCTGCAAGATACTAAGGCCTGTATGGCATGGCAACCTGCAAACATCTTCCAGACACTGCTTCCCCAGTATCTGCTAAAGACTGCAGAGAAGACCAGTCATGCTCACACCCTGGCCAATGAGAGACCCACTGTGCGCCAGGTTGAGGAGCTACAGTTTTAGAATGCAATCTTCCCAGAGCACTAAACTGCTTCACCACCACTTGGAGATCCCGTTCTTTTGCCACCTGGAGACCGCCTAGCTGCCACCCCTGCTATCCAGTGCCAGGAGCACCAATATCACAGGTACTTTGGGTGGAACAGTGCTGCCTAGCTACATCACCTGGGATTTCTTAAGCTCAAGCAGAAGAGGCCAGGTGGAGGCATGGTTTCAAGAGGAAAACAGCCACTTGACTTCTGATTGACTGTTCTTCCCAAAACTGAAGTACCAATATGCAGGTTCTTCACAAAACATTGCCATACCCTGGGTCATTATATAGTTACAACAACCTAGTATCTATGAAGAAAAACTCACATAATGTCAAGAAGCAGCAGTCTCAGTCATCATGAAAAAACAAATTAAACCTCCTAAAAAGGTAGATCCAAGGAATACCCCAGATAGAGAGAAGCAGAAGAAATATGTTGATGTGTAATTATTTGAATAGCTACAGAAGAAGATGCAAATGATGGAAGCAACAATGGAAGCTATTAAGAGATAAAATACCCCAGAAACAGCAATGCAGAAAAAAAAATCCCAACCATATTTATAAGGAGCAACTTGAACAGCTGTGGGAAAGAAGTGCAAAAAATGTAAGAAATAATTGATAGTATAGCTAAAAAGATACAAGAGCTTAAAAAAATCATCATAACACAGAGAAGATACAGCCAAAACAGTACTGGAAATAACTGAAAAGCATGGAAAGGCAACCCAGAATATTAAGACAGACATGGAAGAAGTGTCCAACACACTGGTGGAACTGACGCAATGGAACAGAGAGTCAGTGAGCTGGAAGACAAAAGCTTCACTGGAAACAAACTAGAAGAAAAACCAGAGATGAGATATAAAGAAAATGAAGAAAACATGAGAATCATATGGGATGACATCAAAAGTAAAAACATGTATGATTGGAATTCTAGAAAATGAGAGGGACAGAGAATTCAAGGAGAAAATTGTGGAAGAAGTACTAAATGAAAAATTTCCTGGTATTTTGAAGAAAGAGAAAATCCAACTACAAGAAGCATAGTGAACATCAAAGAGACTAGACCTCCAAAGAAAAAAAAAATCAAGATATATCATAGTTAAATTCCTCAGATTAAAAGGTAAAGATAGAATACTAAAAGCAGTGAGAGAGAAAACAAAGAGTTATCTACAAAGAGGAAACTATTAGATGAAGTTCTGATTTCTCAGCAGAAGCCATGTGAGCTAGTAGACAATGGGATGACATATACAAAAGGTTGAAAGAAAGCAATTGCCAGCCAAGTATCCTATACCTAGCAAAGCTCTCTCTTTGCAGGAAGGAAGGAACTTAAGGAACTTGTTAAAGTAAGACCAAATGACAAGAAATTTTAAGTGAAGTCCTTCACACAGAGACACCAAAGGAAAGTGCATAGACCATAGTAACCAGAAACAACAGAAAATGAAACACGGCAAAATGGTAGGAGTAAAACCTGGCCTAAGAATAATCCACTTAATGTGAATGGACTGAATATGTCACCAATCAAGAGGAAAAGAGTAGCAGAATGGATTAAAAAAAAAAAACCAAAACAAAACAAAAAAACCAAAAAACAAAACACAACCACAGCCCATCAATAAAAAGCCCAGTGTGTTGCCTACAAGAGACACGTTTGAAAAATGGAGAGAAGACAGACTCAAAACCAAAGGTTGGGGAAAAAAAAATACCAATCAAATGGCAACCACAGAAAAGCAGGAGTAGCAATACTAATCTCTGATAAAAATAAGCTTCAGAATGAAAACCACCACAAAATATACGGAAGGGCATTAACTCACATTAAAGACACAATAAATCAAGAAGACATAATCTTGGGCAGCATTTACACACCGAAAATGATAGACAGACCTACAAAATACATAAAACAACAGTTAACCAAACTAAAGAAAGAACTAGACAGCACCACAGTAGTTGTAGGAGACTTCAACACACCACTACCACCAAGCGATAGGTTGACTAAAAAATAAACTTAACAACGATGCAGAGCTAAATTATACAATCAGCCTGCTTGACCTTGTGGATATCTTCAGGGTACTGCATCCAACTAAAACTCAATTCACTTTCTTCTCAAGTGCGTATGGTACATTCTCCATAATTGATCACATATTAGGATTCAAAGCAAGCCTCAACAAATTAAAAACATTGAAATAATACAAAGTATCTTTTCAGATCACAATGCCATAAAACTAGAAATTAACCACAGGAGAGTGAAGGTTACAAAACCATCCACGTGGAAGCTGAATAAGTCTCTACATGATTGAGTTATAAAAGAAAGTTTACAGGGCCTCTACAGGAAAAAGACTGATAACACAACGGGCAAAATGCATGGACAGAATTTTAAAGAAGGATGATATTCAGATTGCCAGAAGTTCAAAATTACTGGCAATAAAAAAGATGCAAATCAAAACCACAATGAAATACTATCTCAGTCCAGTAGCAGTGGCAAACTTCAACAGGACAGTGAGTAATAAATACTGGAGAGGATGTGGTGAGATAGGGACTCATACATTGCTGGTGGGATACAACCACTCTGGAAATGATACAACTGCTCTGGAAGGCAGTTTGGTGTGTCCTCAGGAAGCTAAACATAGTTCCATATGACCCATCTGTTCCAGGACTTTGAATATACCGTAAGAAAATGAGATCTGAGGTACAGAGACTTGCACACCAATGTTTATAGCAGTGTCATTCACTATTGCAAGAACATAGAAAGAGCCCAAATGTCCAACCACAATGGAACAGATTGAGAAATTACCGTTCATTCACACAATGGAATATTATGCAGCACCCAGGAGCAATGATTTTGTAAATCACTACCTAACTTTGGAGGGCTGGGAGAGCATTATGCTGAATGAACTAACTCAGTCTCATAAGAACAAATACTGGGTAAGACCAATATTGTAAAATGAGTATGAGGATACAAGGGGAGGAGGGTGGGAACAGAGTGGTGAGGATGAGAGGTGGTGAGGATGGGGATTGAGAGATTAATCATAGGATCTTACAATTTAAATGGGTGGAGAGAGGTGTGGGTAAAAGAAATTGGAAAGAATTGTTGTGAAAAAGAATGTATATGAACTTTGAAAGTAAACCAGTAAAATAGAAATATTTTAAAAAAGAAAAATTCTCACCACTGGGCCAGTTGGCAGCATGGTGATAGATGGAGAAGAGATTGAGATTGTTAACAATTTCAGCTTGATGGGTCTCACAATCAACACTCTTAGCACCAGCAGTTAGGAAATCAAAAGACAAATTACATTAGGAATAACAGTAGTCAGGGACCTCTCCAGAGTGCTGAAGACTTGAGACTAAGATGTGCCTGATCCAGTCTATGTTCTTTGCAATTACTTGTTATACATCAGAGAGTAGGACAATGACCTAAGATGACAGAAGAATTGATGCCTTTGAGTTATGTTGCTGCAGAAGTAATTTGAACATACCATGAACTGTCAAGAGAACTAACAGCTCTATCCTGGAGAAAGTGAAGCCACGCTGTTTTTTGAAGGCAAGGATTTTGAGGTTTGATCTCATATACTTTGGGCATTTTGCCAGTAGGACCAGTCCTTGGAGAAGGACATCATACTTGGAAGGGCAGAGGGATAGTGATGAAGAAGAAGACCCCACATGAGATGAATCAACACAGTAACGGGAGTAATGAGGGTATGTGTGTCAGAGACAGTGAGACTGGCCCTGGTTAGAGCAGGGTTCAAAGCTATTGTGCATAAGGTTGCTAAGAGTTGTGGTCAATTTGATGGTGCATAACAACAATAATAGCCACAAAAGGAGCTGATTATTATTTATTCCTAATTGCAATCTCTGTCTTTCTAACCTTAGATCTTAAATTAAATTGTTCTTAGTTATCTGATACGAGACCAAGTAGTAGTAAAGTTCTGATTCCAAAAAAGGGTGCTCCAACTGAATGTGGAAATTATCACATGCAAAATATCACATGCAAGCAAAATGCTGCTGAAGGCCATTTTAAAAATGGCTGGAACAGTACATAGAAAAGGAAATTCCAGAAGTTCAAGTGGGATTTAGAAAAGGTTGTGGCACCAGGTATATCCTTGTTGATGTCAGATGGTTCCTGGCTGAAAGTAGGGAATACCAGAAGAATGTCTATTTGTATTTTATTGACTATGCAAAGATATTTGACTGTGTGGATCATGAAAAGTTGTGGCTGACATTGAGAAGAATTGGAATGATACTTGATTGTTCTAATGAGAAACCTATACCTGGATCAGGAGGCTGTTATGAGAACAGAGCAGGAGCACTGCATGGTTTTGAATTGGGAAGGAACTGTGTCAGGGTTGTATTCTATCTCCATGCCTGTTCACTCTATATGCTGAGCAAATTATCAGAGAAGCTGGATTCTATGAAGAGCAATGTGGCATCAGGATTGGAGGGAGACTATTCAATAACATGCATTATGCAGATGATACACCCTTACTTGCTGAAAGTGAAAAGGACAGAGGACTTAAAACTCTTGTTGCAGAAGATCAAGGAATGCAGCCTTCAATATGGATTGCATCTCAGTATCAAGGAAACAAGATACTTACCAGTGGGCCAATAAGCAGTGTCATGATCAATGAAGAGGAGTTTGAAACGGTCAAAAGTTTCACCTTGCTTGGATCCACAATTAACACCCTTGGTACAAGCAGTCAGTAAACAAAAAGACACACTGCACTGGGAAAATCTGTAGTTAGGGACTTTTGCAAATTATTCAGGTGTAGTGATGTCATTTTGAGTACTAAGGTGCATCTGATTCAGGCCATAATCTTTCCAATTACTAGCTATGAATCTGAGAGCTGGATAATTAATAAGGATGACACAAAAAGAATTGGCACCTTTGAGCTGTGGTGTTGGAGAAGAGCACTGAATATCCCATGCATGGCCAATATGGCAGATATGTCTTGGAGAGGGTGCAGCTGGAGTGCTCTTTGGAAGCAAGAATGATGGGGTTTTATCTCACATACTTTGTACATGTTACTAGGATGTGCTACTCTTTAGAGAGGAACATGATGTTGGGAAGAGTGGAGAGTTGTCAAAGGAGGAGACCCTCAACTAGGAGGACTGACATAGCTACTGCTGTGATGGACCCTTGTATGTCAGGAAGTGTGAGAATGGCACAGGACAGGACTGGATTCAGGTCTTTTGTTCATAGGGTCTCTATGAGTTGTACTCTACTCAATGGCATCTAACAACAATAGTAGTAAAGTGGTACTTAGACAGTAGCATCTTCTCTGTAGTGTTCCAGACCATTATTCCTATGTTTTATCCCCACCAAAAGTGATGATTTTCTCTCTGTGCCTCTACCATATCTTTTGTTGTTGTTATATGCCTTTGAGTCAGAATTGACTTCTAACTGACCCTCCAGTGCATTTTTAGCAGCTGTACATATGATAGGAGGAGATTACCTATCTTGCTCCATCAGAACAACTAATAGATTCAAACAGTGTGTCTTTGGGTTGGCAGTATAGCTCCTAACCACTAGACAAGTAGTGTTTTATTATCACGAAAGAGGATCAAAGACTAAAATCTTAAATATAGATTATATCTCAACATCAAGAAAACAAAAATTCTCACCACTGAACTATTATGCAGTATCAAGATAGATAAAGAAAAGATTGAAGTTGTCAATGACTTCATTTTGCTTGGATTCACAATCAACATCAATGGTTACAATAGTCAAGAAAGAACAACAAAAAATGTATTGCACTGAAAAACTCTATCAAATGCCTTCCCAATATTAGTTTAAAAATTAAGGTGCATCTGATCCATAGTATCTTCAATTGCTTCTTTGGTATCTCAAAGTTGAAATATGCATAAGGAATAATTATTATCTTTGAATTATGAGAGAAAGATAGGCAATTTACAACCTCTGAAAACTAGCCATAGGATCAGTTATGATTAGATGACAGTGAATGAGGCTTTAATTACTAGCTCTTTTGACATCTCTAAAAAATTCCAGATCTTTCTCCCTGTTCTAGACACATCTAATCCAATTCCCTCCTGAATATCTTCACATAGCATACTACAGGCATCTCAGATCCAACTTAACCAAGGTAGAACCCATGCATTTCATCTCTCTTTCTTTGTAAATAATACTACTAGTCACCTAGCAGCTCATGATGAAAAAAGAAAAACATCTTCCCTTATTCTTTACACTTTTTCAACCCTTACAACAACTCAGCCAATAAGTCAATGGATTATATTTCCCAACTGTTTCTGGATTAAATTTCTTTTCCCCAATCTTTGGCCTCATCATTGAACCGACTTGACAATTTCTACCTTGCTCCTATCCAGTTTCTTTATTATTTTTACCCTGATTTTGGGATAAGGTTTGAGCTCATCAGCCAGGCTTTAATGGTCCTTGATGATATTCTTTGCTTAACGACATTCTTGACCTCCTCAAACATTAACTGGGCTTTTCAACATGCAGACATCAATACAAATGTCACGTCATTGAAGAGGAAAATGGTCCTCAACTATCATGGTAAGTGTAGCTCTACTTCCAATCCACTCAATAGTATGTGTTTTCATCAATAAATATCTAGGTTAAACTTATCAGGATGGCATATCTGTATATGCTACTATTCTTAATACCAACAGTCAGGAGATCAGGAGTTGTATTAAAATGGGCAATTCTACTGCGAGGGACCTCTCCAAATTGCTAATGAACAATGATGTCAGTTTGAAGAAAAAAGTGCCTGGTTCATGCCATGAACTTTTCAATCACCTGCTAGTAAACAATGTATAGGTATGACAAGAGAAAAATTGTTGTCTTTGAGCTGTGGTTTTGGAGAAAAGTGGTGCATATCCCATGGACTACCAAAAGAAAAACAGATAGGTCTTTGAAAAAGTGCAGCTAGAATGCCTCTTAGAAGTAAGGATGATGAAGCTTCATCTCACTCACTTTGGGCATGTTGCTGTGGGGGTATTCCTTGGAGAGGGACATCAGGTTTAGAAAGGTGGAGGGAGGGTCAGTGTAACAAAGGAAGACTCTCAATGAGATGGATTGACATAGTGACAGCACCTATGAGTTCAAGTTTGTCAGAGATGACGAGGATGGCAGAGGATAAGATAGGGTTCAGATCTGTTTTTCACAGGGTCACTTTGACAACAATAATAACTAACACATGGAATTAGCTTATTAATATTTCTGTTTGTTGACAATTTTCCTCCTCAAGGATTTAAACTACCTGAAGACAACAATGTCTGTCATGTTCAAGATTTTGTCCTTAGATTCTAAATTGTATGCCTTCCATCCAGCAGGTACTCTATAAATATTTGCAAACCTAGTGGTATCTTTTTTGTATTCTGGTAATTTCCGTGAGTACTTTATACTTTCTTTCCTTATGAGTCTGCATATGCTGTTCTACCACCTCTCCTTTCCTCTTTTCTTTTAATCTTGTTAACGCTTAGTCATTTTAAGTACCAATTCTTACAGGATAATTTTCCTAAACTAGGTTATTTCCTTCTACACTGGTTGTTGTTGTTAGGTGCCTTTAAGTTATTTTTTTTCCCCTCATAGGAATCCTGTGTGACAGAGTAGAACAGACTTGCTAGGCTGTAATGTCTATGGGAAAAGATCAATAGTTCTTTCTCCCATGGAACAAATGAATGGGTTCAAATAGGCAAATTTTGGTTAAAAAC
Source organism: Elephantulus edwardii (assembly GCF_000299155.1). Lineage (NCBI taxonomy): Eukaryota > Metazoa > Chordata > Mammalia > Macroscelidea > Macroscelididae > Elephantulus > Elephantulus edwardii. The sequence goes on from NW_006399807.1 coordinate 2,686,484, forward strand.
CAATCACTTAGCCATGTGCCACCAGAACTCCTCCACATCAGACTACAGGGAATGGGTTTATTTTGTTCATAGCTATATTCTTGGGGTTTAGTAGAATGCTCAGTATGAATTTTTGTTTATTAGTAATTTGTGGAAGAACAAATGAATGGGAGAAATCAATGTTTCTGGTCTGTAGGAAATTTATTTTCTGATCATAGCTTAAAGAGTGAACAGCACATGAGTGTGAGTTAACACCTCCTGTCACCCCAGGAGGGAGACAATCTTTGGGGCCAGAATGCTGATCACACAGACAACTCAGATCAGAGAGCTGAGCTCCAGCACCCAGCAGACAAATAGAGAAGCTATTCCCAGGGTGGTAAGTCATTAACACACATTTGGCAGGGTATATTGGAAGGAGATACCCTTGGAAAACACTAAAAACTAAAGCTGAGAACAAATATTGAGCAATTGCAGACAAATATCAAGAAAAATCTTCACATAGTAACATGGACGTCATTGCATGGAAGCATCATCCTTAACAGACTATTATGGGGTGCAGATAGGATGGAATGCAGAATAGCATTCCCAACATTAGAATTGGAAAAAAGAAGAGAAATATGGGTGTCATTAAAATAGAGATTTTTTAATTTGTTTGTTTTCTTGCCTACAAGTAAATTTCTTTTCCTATTTATTTAATGAGTAAGGAATTAGAGATGAATGTCCAAATCCTATTTAATAGGCCCTTTCGTTGATATTTAGACTAAGCTTGGTGACACAAGGGGTTTATACTCATCTATCAAAGCATTGAGTTTTGGTGGCATAGTCAGTAGGGAGTTGCTCTGTTAATGTAAAGGTTTTGCCTTTCTGATGGTTCAAATCCACCAGCATCTCCTTGCATGAAAGATGGATAGCTTCCTTCTGTGTGAGGTACAGCCTCAGAAACCCAATAAAGAGGCAGCGATAAGTCAGTTCTTACTTAATGATAGTAAGTTGAGTTGGCTAAAAGGTTGGCAGTTTGAAATTACCCCAAAGCATTACTGAAGATGCCCGAGGATCTACTTCTGTAGCATTTACAGCCACTAAGACTCTGACACATAGTTTAGCCTGAAACATATGGAATTGCCATGAGGCAGAATCACTTAGCTATGGACTCAGTTACTACATGTAAGATCTTCATAAATGAATCACATTCCTTAAAGCAAATATTTTTATTTACAGTTCATAATTGGGTGTTTCTATACGGTTCTCATATTTTCTCTAAATTCCAATATCATTGCACACTTGGACCAGGTAGTTGCTACTATGACTAACAGTCAAAACATTGGCTCTCTAGTTAGTAAATGAAGTCATTAGTAGATTTGTTTAAACAAGATTATTTCTCTTTAAATATGCAAAATTGCATGGAATCCTTTGGAAGACAGTGAAATTTATCATACAGTTTGCCTGCTCAAAGACTATGGATGTCCTGTCTCCAAACATTTTCAATCTGTATGCAGAACAGATCATTCGAGAGGCTGGACTTTATGAGGAGGAATATGGCATCAGGATTGGAGGAAGACTCTTCAACAATTTTTGTTTTGCAGATGACGTGACCTTACTTGCTGAAACTGAGTAGGGCCTGGAGTATCTGCTGAAGAGGGTCAAGGACTGTAGTTTGTAATATGGATTGAAGCTCAACATCAAGAAAACACTGGGCAAACTGGTAACATTGTGATGGGTGGAGAAAAGATTGAGATTTTAGCGATTTCAGTTTGCTTGGTTCCACATTCAATACTTTTGGCACCAGCCATCAGGAAATCAAAAGACAAATTGTTTTAGGGGAATCTGCTGTTGGGTACCTCTCTAGAGCACTAAAGAGCAAAGATGTCAGTCTAGGGACTAAGGTATGCCTGACCCATGCCATGACCTTCTCAATTACTTGCTATTCATCAGAGAGCTGGACAATGACCAAAAATGACAGAAGAAATGATGCCTTCGAGTTGTGGTGCTGGAGAAGAATTTTGAACATACCATGGATTGCCAGGAGAACTAACAGGTCTATCCGAGAGAGGGTGAAACCTGCTACTCCTTGGAGGCAAGCATTCTGAGACTGTCTCACATACTTTGTGCATGTAACCAAGAGGGAACAGTCTTTGGAGAAGGAGATCAAGCTTGGAAGGGCTGAGGGACAGCACAGGAAAGGAAGACCTAGGATGAGAGGGATTGATAAAATAACTGTGGTAATGAGGACAGTGAAATGGCTCAGGCTAAAGCAGGGTTCAGAGCTACTGTGCACAGGGTCACTGTGTGTCATAGTAGTCAGCTTGACAGCACATAAAAACAATAACAATAAAAAAGAACTCCTTTGCAGCTGAGGAGGTTAGGAGTCCTGCCTTTGTTCTTCTGTAACTGCATGACTCAAACCTGTCAGCTCACCTCTGCTGTCTCTCCTGCCCTCTTTGGTCTGCAGTGCCTCTAAGGGTGGGCCCTTGTCCCCATAAAGCATTGGAATTAGGGATAGCAAATAAACAACATATTTGCATTTCAGATAAACAAATATGAATATGTCATACATAAAATTTATTCATGGTTTACCTGAAATTAAAATTTAACTAGACCTCTTGGGTTTCTAAACCTAACAACCCAAATACAGTGTCATTCATCTTCAAGAGAAAAATACCCATTCTCTCTGTTCTCTACCAGCAATCTCATAAAACCACTTAAAATTGGAGAAGAAAGTAAATGAGTATTATTGAGCTCCCATACTAAGTGCTAACTTCTTTCACATGCAACACAAAGGCAGTTACTTTGAGTTCTTAAGAAGGAAAAGGAGTCTCTTAAATTAAAAGAGCAGAAGAATTGAGGAGGGGGAAGAAGAGATTGACTTTTTAAAACCGGAACAAACTGTTTGGCTTCTGAAACAGAATAAAGTTGTTGCTCATCATAGCCCACCTCCAGGACGTGAGGCTAAAGAGAGCTCGTGAGTATACTCACTCTTAGCGATCACCTGGGTCCACTGGAGTGGAGTTAGGAGAACTGCAACAATAAAGAATCAGGCTGAGCTTGAATGCGATTCTGTCAGCACTGTCCACTTGACATGCAGAGATGTATGGGTAAACAAAAAAGGTTGTTGGCTTGAGGATCTGGGAGTCAAGAGGACCCTGACTTACTGGCTTTGTCCCATGTGAGGGCTAAACCTGAGGGAAGAGACCAACAGGTCTGGAAAGGAGGGAGAAGTATGGTCTTTTGAGATCAGCTGATGCCCATTTTAACCTAGTCATGACTGGGATGAGTTGCCTAGAACTCAACCAGATGAAGATAAAATTCATGTTGTGAGCTAATGTTGTGTGTTGCAAGCTCATGGTTTGTTTTGGACTGGACTTTGCTTGTGCATTCAGATGTTCAGAGTTTCCAAATTAAACAGAAGATTTTCAGCAACGGATATGTTAGTTCCATCAGAGTACTGGTTTGATAGGGATGGGCAAACCTGAAGTTGGCTGTCTAAAATGGGGATATTAAGGCAAGAGGCGTGAAGTCGCTGGCTTATACACGCTTTCATGTAAGTAGTTAAAGTAAGATGCTTGTAAGAGGGAGGAGAAAACCCCACAATATACATAAATGTAATGTTGTTGTTATGTGCCATCACAAATAAATAATTGTATAAAACACAATGTACATAGGGAAAAATCTTTACAATAAAAATTTTAAAAGAAAAGGCTCATTGAGGGAAGAGGCATTTAGAAGAAGCTGGTGATTGGATTTCCACCTATGATCTTTGATTGCCTATGTCTCTATTAACACAGCAGTTTTGTCACATTGTTGTTGAAACAGAACAAGGAGACATTACATGACTTAAAATTAGGAAAGGGCTGTATCAGCATTGTATCCTTTATCAATACCTGTTCAATCTGTATGCTGAGCAAATAATTCATGAAGCAAGAGCCACATAATGATAATGCAAGCAGAACTGAAGTATTTGAATGGTCATTTTTGAAAAAAGTACTGGCTATTCATTCATTTTTTTTTAAAAGGACAACAACAACACTCAAACTAAAAATAGATATGTCTTAAAAAAAGCACCAGAGTTCTCCTTAGAGGCAAGGATTTTGAGGCTTCATCTCACATGTTTTGGAAATGTTTCTAGGAGAGGTCATTCCTTGGAAAGGGATATCCTGTTTGGAAAGGTGGAGGGTTAGCAATCCCAAAGAAGTGAATTGACACAGTGACTACAGCAATGTAATCTGTATCAGAGATGATGAGGATGGTACAAGATAGTGCAGGATTCAGGTCTGTTGTTTATAGGGTCATTATGATTTGTACTCAATTCAACAGCATCTAAGAATGACCTCCTTTTGTTAGAAGAAGATCTGGTCATGCTGTGGCCAAAGCCTGTGGTTGCTAACCAAAAGGTCAGTGGTGTGGATTCACTAGCTGCACGACAGGAGAAAAATGTGGCAGTTTGCTCCCACAAAGATTACAGCCATGAAAACCTAAGGGTAGTTCTACTGTCTTACTAGGCCACTAGGAGTTGGAATCAATGTGGTGGCACCTTGAGTTTGGTTTGGTTTTGGTTACCTCTTTGAAAGTTAGGTACTGATGAGACGTGAAGTCAAATTTGCAGGTAGATAGATTACTTTCTCAGTTTCGGGACCACAATCTGCACTCCACACTAAACACCTGGGAAGAAGAGGGGGCTCGTTGATAAATCATAAACAACCAGCTGATTGATTGGCTCTAGGGATTTAAATATCTAGGGATTCATTTTAATTAAGCACTTCATTGGAAAACATATAACATAGACTACAATCACTGGAACTGTGACAGCTATATTGCAATTTTATAGCCCAAAATTTAATCAGCAGGTGCTGATTAATCCTGCACTAGAAATCTTCCATAGTAAGGGACAATTTCTCAGATTCTCTATACTTCAAAAGTGGTGGAGAGAGTAATGGTGCTGCAGAGAAAATATACTGTCCAACTTTCACTTTTGCTCCCTACTTATTGGTGGATTTTGGTTGGAGCTGGAATAAAACTTCTCTCTTTAAGAGCACTGTTCATACTATCATCATCTACTATTTTTGAAACTTAAAAAAAGGAAAACCCTTTCTAAAGTCTCCGGATCTGATTTATAAAATAGGACTTTATACTTGTCACAACCTACTTTCCATTTCCAGTCTCTCACAGCTCCTCTTTGTTTCATCTCTACATTGTCAATATCTCAATACTCTGCTTTTACTAAAAGCACACTGTTCCCCATACTTTAAAAATGTTTGTTCTGTTTCCTACTTCCAAAGGGGCCCTTTAGCGTAGTGGGAGATCTTCACCCTGAAACCCACAGCGTCCCTTTTCAGCAGGAAGTAGCTAAGAGAATATGCCAACCCCTTTTCCTTATGAATCAGGGTGAAGTCTCTCTCAGGAAGGAGTGATAGGGAATGGCAAAGGACACACTGACAAAGGAGATGGATTAATCAGAACTGGCTTTGACAAGCACTGTGGCAATTGGGTAATTAAAACAGACATTCGGGGGGCGGGGGAAGAAGAACGAACTGGGGAGGAGGGTAGAGAAAACAGTGCAACAATGAATGAATGAGAACCCAAAATCTCTGTAAATGTTCATTAAAACTAATAAAATTTAATAATAATTAAAAAAATATTTGTTCTGCCTGGAACACTCTCACCTGCTTTTTCTTATCCAAATACTCCTCATACTCTTTCAATACTCAGCCCAAATGTCATCTCTTCTAGGAACCTTTCTCTTTCTCCCACTCTAAAACCCTCCACCTCAAGTGGCTTTCATCTGTGATCACACAACTGCTTAACGTGTCGATAATAGTAGATGTTATGTACATAGGATACACATTTTTTAGTGTTTGCTTTTATCTGCTTATAACAGTAAAGTATGCTTGTAGAAGAGATGGAAAGCAGAAAAACAGAAAGAATTTAAAAATAATAAGCCATTTTATCATTCAGAACTATGTCAATACTTTTTGAGTTTAATTTTTTTCCCTGCTGCCAGGCAGCACCGGTGATACTGCTGGTCAATGGAGATGAGAGAGAGCAGCAGATGGGTGGCAGCTACTAAGCAACAGTGGGTGGGGACATCTCACAAGACAGATGAGGGAAAGAACAGATTAGAGGAGATATATGATTATTATGGTTAGCACAGGAATCCAGAATTCAGGTTGCATAGAGAAGTGTACTCAGAGTGTGTGTGTGGGGGGAGGGATGGGGGAATTGTATACTAATGAAGGAATTTTTTTTTCTTTTCAGAGAGGGGAGCGAACTGGTGGGGAGGGGTGGGCAGGGAGAAAAGTGTGGCAATGAATGAATGGAAACCCAAAACCTCTGTAAATGTTTATTAAAATTAATAATAAAAAATGCAAAAAAAGAAGATATATTAAAAATATTTCTGTAATTGTTAAAGGGCTTTTTAAAACTAGAGTGAATGATAGTTGATTAAACAATAGGGTGATGATTTAAAAAAAAATAAAAGAAGAAGACCAGAGCTGCCGCAAGCAGAATCTGTATGAGGGAGTGGAGCAGTGGTGGTGGAGGTGGTCCAGCATCAAGACAGAGTGCAGGAGCAGCAGCAGCAGCAGCAGCAGCAGCAGCAGCAGAGACCAGCACCACAAAGTGATTGGAAGCCTGAGCCACCATATCTAGGGGTGGCTGGGAGGGATGAGAGAAAGGAGTGCTGACTGTGAAATGGAGGAGTCAGTAGGGGAGGGGAGGAAGTGGATGCTGGCAAAGCAGGGTGAAGGCAGGTGCCAAAGAGAAGGGTGGAGAAGCAAAAATTAATTGGTTACATTTTTAATGGAAAGTGTATTTCATCTGCTCTTCTGGGTAAAATGCTTGTCTGCCAGATACTGCTCTAAGTTGAGCATCTAAACTAAAGCAGATTAGGAAGAAGGATTGTCTATCCACTTTTGGAACAACAGGCCTTCGAGAACCCAGTGCTCAAAAGAGCACATTTAAATTAGACTGGCAGATACAGCACTGGAGGCTGAACCCTCCAGTTGGCAAACACAAAGGAGGAGGAACAGTTGCAAGCAGACAGTAGTTATTGGATTGTGGAATGTGAGAAGCATGAATATAGGTAAATTAGATATTGTTAAGTAAGAAATGGAATGCATAAATACTGACATATTAAACATTGTTGAAATGAGATGTATTGGCATGGAACATTTTGAATCAGACAATCAATCATATGATCTACTATGCTGGGAATAAATAGGTGAGGAAAAACAGGGTCACATTCATAGTTAAAAAGAACATTTCCAGATCCCTCTCGAAACACAATGTTGTGAGTGACAAGGTAATATCCATATATGCACAAGGAACACCTGTCAATACCACCACCATTCAAAGAGGAGGAAATAGATTATTTCTGCCTATTTTTGCAGTTAGAAATTGATCAAACATGCAGCAAGGTTGCACTAATAATAATAGGTGAATGGGATGTAAAAGTTAGAGAAGAGGAATCAACAGTTGGAAAACATAGGCTTGGTGACAGAAATGTGACTGGAGATAAAATGATAGATTTTTGTACACTCAATGTTTTATTAATTGCAAATACATTTTGTAAGAAACACAAATGGTAACTAAATACATGGACCTCATCTTATGGTCTGTACAGGAATAATATTGACTACATCTGTGTAAAGAATTGTTGGGAAAGCTCAGTATCAGCTGTGAAAACTAGGCTAATGATGGTTGTTGAACAGACCATCAACTACTCATATGCAAGTTCAAACTATTATTAAAGGAAATGAAATAAAATCCACAAGAAAAGTTGATTTTGAGTCTATCCCTCTTAAATTAAAAAATCTCAGGAACAGATTTGAGGCCTTAAACACCAATGAGCAAAGGCCAGATGAGCTTTGGGGAGGATATCAAGAATATTACCTATGAAGAATGCAAAAGGTCATTAAAAAGACAAAGGGGGAAGAAAGGACCAATAAAAATACCAAAAGAGATTTTTAGTATTATACTACAATGCTGAAAAGCCAAAGCAAAGGGAAGAAATATAGATGTTAAGAAGCTGAACAGAAGATTTCAAAGGAGAGCTCAGGAAAACAAAGCAATGTGTTATAATGAAGTGTGCAAAGAGCTATAGTGGAAAAATCAAAAGGGCCAAACTTGCTCAGCATTTCTGAAGTTAAAGGAACGTAAGACTGAAGAACAAATTCAAGCCTCGAGTTGCAATACTTAAGGATGCTATCGGCAGAATATTGAATGATCCAGAAAGCACCAAAAGAAGACGGAAGGAGAACGTAGAGTCACTGTACAAAGAAAAAAACCCACTCACCAAAAGGCAAAACAAAACAAAACAAAAACAAAAACAAAAACAAAAAACCAAACCCAACAGACAAAGCCCAAACCAACCCAAACTGCTGACACAGAAGAATTTCGTAAAAAAAATTATGTTTGAGAGGAAATGGTGATGGAAGAGAAAGTTCAAGCAGCTCTGAAGAAATTTGGCAAAAAAACAAAACAAAACAAGGCCCCAGGAATTGATGGCATACTAATTGACATATTTCAAAAACAGATGCAGCCCTGGATGTGATCAATGGGATGTGCTAAGAAATCTAGAGGACAACCATCTGACCAACTGATTAAAAGAGATCCAGTTTTATTTTGATTCCAAAGAAAGACAAATTGACAGTGTGGAAATTACCAATTGATATCACTAATACTACCTACAAGCAAAATCCTGCTGAAGATTATCCAAAAGTGACGGGAATAGTACATCAGTAGAGAACTATCAGAAATACAAGCTGGGTTTAGAAGAGGCTATGACACTAGGGACACCATTGTCAGTCAATGCCAGATGGATATTGGCTGATAGCAGAGAGTACCAGAGGAATGTCTGTCTTTCGTTGACTATGCATTAGACTGTGTGGATCACCACAAATTGTGGCTTATCTTGAGAAGAATGGAAATCCCAGAAAACCTGAGTGTGCTCATGTGAAATCTATACTTGAACTAGGAGGCAGTCATTAGAACAGAGTGAGGGTCCAGAAAGGGAAATTGAGTGCATCAGGGATGTGTCTTATCTCCATACCTTTTCAATCTACATGCAGAACAGATCATTGAGAAGCTGGACTTTATGAGGAGGAACATGGCTTCAGGATTGGAGGAAGACTCAGCAATCGCTAGGGTTATGCAAATGACACAATCATGCTTGCTGAAACTGAGGAGGTCCTAAAGCATCTGCTACAGGCTGTCAAGGACTATAGTCTGCAATGTAGATTGAAGCTCAATATCAAGAAAACAAAGATTCTCACCACTCGATCAATTGGCAGCATGGTGATAGATGGAGAAGAGATTGAGATTGCAAACAATTTTAACTTGCTTGGTTTCACAATAAACACTTTTGGCACCAGCAGTCAGGAAATCAAAAGACAAATTACATTAAGAATAACTGAAGTCAGGGACCTCTCCAGAGTGTTGAAAAGCAAGGATGTTACTACAGAGAATAAGAAACAACTGACCCAGGCCACGGTCTTCAAAATTACTTGCTATGCATCAGAGAGCTGGACAATGACCAAGAATGACAAGACAATTGAGGCCTTTGAGTTGTGGTGCTGCAGAAGAGTACTGGACATACCATAGACTCCCAAGAGAATAAATACATTTATCCTGGTGAGGGTGAAAGCAATCTGCTCCTTGGAGGTAAAGTTTTTGAATATCCATTTCACATACTTTGGGCATGTAACCAGGAAGGACCTGCTTTGGAGAAGGATATCATGCTTGGAAGGGTAGTGGGACAGTGCAGGAGAGAAAGACCCCATATGAGATGGATTGACACAATAACTGTAGTAATGAAGGTAAGTGTGTCAGAGGCAGTGGGATTAGCTCAAGATAGAGCAGGGTTCAGAGATATTGTGCATCAGGTTATGATGA
>NW_006399807.1:2700257-2701643 GCF_000299155.1 Elephantulus edwardii
AACAACAACAACAACAACAACAACAACAACATACTGTAGCCATTTGTAAACATGAGTTTGAGGTTCCTTCATCAATATATGGTATTTCTTTTTCTTCCTTTGAGTCTGTGTTGGCCTTCTTACCTGACTTGGATTATAAATGTGGAGAATGTGATGATGTGCTAGTTGTGAGTCTTCCCTTCAACTCTAATGTTCCTTCTCTCTCTTTCTCTTTGAACCCTGATATATCATGAAAACCAACTCATCTAACACGATAGCAGATAAAGAATAAAGAAGGAGCTTAGATGGCTTACCAGTAAGGAATTGTGATGCCAACCCAAAGGTAAGAGGTATGAATCCACTGCATGCTCTTGGGGGAAAAGATGGGAACTCTCCTTCTGCATGGTTTACTGTTTCTGAAAACCCATTGGATGATGTCAGCTATGAGATGGTACATAACAACAACAACCCAAGTAAGATCAACCTAGACCAGCCAGTCTCCAATAGACCTGACAGTTTGTCAAAGATGGCCAAAACAGCCCAATTGAGATAAACCTGGGTTCAACGAATTTTCCTGATTAATTGACCCAGCATCAAAAACTCATCATCATCAAATTGGAAATGATACATAGCTGACCCTCCAAATAAATATGTCTTGGAGAGGGTGCAGCTGGAGGTGCTCTTTGGAGGCAAGAATGATGAGGCTTCTCCTCACATACTTTGGGCATGTTACTAGGAGATGCTATTCCTTGAGGAAGGGCATGACACTCGGAAGGATGAAGGGTTGTTGAAGGAGGGAAGACCTTCAACCAGGTAGATTGATATGGTGACTGCTGCAGTGGGTTCTCGTGTGTCAGAAAGCATCAGGATGGTACAGGACAGAGGAGGGTTCAGATCTTTTGTTCATAGCATTGTTATGAGTCGGGGTCAATTCGATGGCAACTAATAAGAACAACAACAAGGACACATTATACTCTTTCTGGAAAGAGCATACTCTTTCAGGAAAAACTGTCAATCATTCTTATAATTTTACAAGATTATAAAATTATAAGAATAATTTCTGTCATGCTTGGAAAAGTGAAGAGTTAGCAAGAAAGGAAGAAGCTAAATATCATGAGTTGACAAACTAACCACAACAATGGGCTAAAATACAGCAGAGATTGTGAGGATGGTTCTGGATTGGTCAGGAGTTTGTTCTGTAACACAGGGTCCATATCAGTAGGTGTTAACTCATTCATACCTAAAACAAAAATGCACTGTCACTGATTCTACCCAAGCCTCATTTCATATAACCTTACCACAGTTACAAAATGCTTTGAAAGAAATTGTAAATTTACTAGTTATGTATTTCATTCTAATTTTGTAAGTGAAATTCGAAGGATATCCATAATCTATTAGCCATTTTAT
>NW_006399807.1:2703440-2708981 GCF_000299155.1 Elephantulus edwardii
ACTGGGATAATTGGGATGGGAGTGTCAGAGACAGTGCGATTGGCACAGGACAGAGCGGAGTTTAGGGCTGTTGTACATAGGGTCGCTATGAGTCACAGGCGACTCGAGGGCACATAACAACAACAACAACAATAGCCATTTACATTTATTTACTCTTTTGTAAGTCACTTGTTTAGTCTTCTTTTTTAAGGTAGTCTTAAGTGATTATTCATGTCTGTGATTCTTTTTTTCTCTTATAAGCAATTATGTATTAATTTGTATATATTCTAAACAATATTTGTGTAAAGTGCTCATAATTATTTCTTTGAGGACCACTAAGAGGTAAAGTTTGATAATTTCTGCATAGTGTAAGACCACCCTTCTTGGGAATGGGAACACATATGGATCTCTTCCAATCAGTCAGACAGGCAGCTGTCCTACAAATTTTCTGGCATAGACTGGTGAGCATGTCCAGGGTTGTATCTGTTAACCAAAACATGCCAATTAATATCCCATCTATTTCTGGGACTTATTTTTGGCAGTCTTCAATACAGAAAAATCTTTTTCCATTATTACCATTTACTCTTATTCATATGGTACTTTCTGAAATTTTTTCAGTGTTGATCAATTCTTTTGGTACACTAATTCTGTGTATTTCTTCTATCTTCTTTTGATGCTTTCTGAGTCATTCAAGATTTTGCCCATAGCATGTCTCAGTATTGTAACTTGAGGCTTTAATTTGTTCTTTAGTCCTTTCAGCTTGAGAAAGATTGAGTGCGTTCTTCCTTTTTTATTCTCTGACTCCAGCTCTTTGCACAGTTTATTATAACACTTTGCTTTGTCTTCTTGAACTATCTTTTGAACTCTTCTAATCAGTTCAGTCTAGAGAACTGAAAAGGTACACGGGTATATTGGGCCATGAACATCTCTCTAAAAGGGCCAAAGGGAGTGAGAATAGCTCCTCACTGCCTCAGAGCAGAAAGCTGATAAAGACTCCATAGACTAGCCCCCTATTAGCTCCAAGAGCCCCACCAAGAGCAAGAGGTTTGTTTATTCATCACTGGATCACAGACTCATAGTTGTGGTATCAACAGTGGAGTTTATTAGGGAGGGAAGTTTGAAAGTAGGGGAGGCAAAGAATATCACCCAAAACAAGTTCAAGTTTTAGCTCAAGTTCCAAGGCACAATTCCTCAGTAAGTCTAGCCTCCGGTTTTAGTTCAGCAATCCATCCAAATCATCACGCAAACAAACATCCAGACACTTCTAAGTCAGCTTCTCCTTCAAACATCTAACAAGAACAGCAAACATCTTTAACTGTAGTCTTTATCTCAGGGTTCCTCTACTTACACCTTGTTATTCTTTCTTCATAGCAATGCTACCATCTCTCCAACCCCATCACCAGGGTCTCATCCACATATTCTGCTCTAGTCTCCCTCAAGTCTTGCCACCACAAGTCTTGTTCACCTCAAATCTTGCTGACCCAGGTGGGAAGTGTTTTTTTCCTCTTACCCTAGTCCTACACCTATTGGTGATTTGCAACACCATGCTGATTTGCAAGGCCATTTGTCTGCAGTTAAGATAACCAGAGACCATAGCAGCTAACTATAATGTCTTTAAAAAGCCAACTTTAGGCTAGCATCACAAGTTCCTTTACTTTGGCATTTGTTCCCTTTGATTTAGCTTCTCAATGCTTTAATGCAATTTTCATACTCTTGGAACACTGACAGAGAAATGCTAGAAGTTCAAGCTGGGTTCAGAAGAGGTCATGGCACTGGGGATATCATTGAAGACGTCATATGAATCCTGGGTGAAAACAGAGAAGATAAGAAGAATGTCTATGTTTTATTAGCTTTGGAAAGGCATTTTGACTGTGTGTATCACAACAAACTATGGCTAACTTTGAGAAGAATGAGAATTCCAGAACACTTAACTGTGCTCATATGTAATCTATTGTTGTTGTTGTTATGTGCTTTCGAGTTAGCTGCGGCTCCTAGTGACCCTATGTACAACAACCCTAAACCCTGCTCTATCCTGTGCCAATCTTGTTGTCTCTGACACTCCTACCTCCATTACTCCAGACACTGAATCAATCCATCACATCATGGGTCTTCCTTTCTTGTACTGTCCCTCCACCATCCCAAGGGTGATGTTCCTCTCCAAGAACTGGTCCTGCATTGCAACATGTCCAAAGTTTGTCAGATGGAGATTCAGAATCCTTGCCTCCAAGGAGCAGCTGGCTTCATCCTCTCTAGGAAGAACCTGTTTGTTCTCCAAGCAGTCCATGGTATAGTCAATATTTTTCTCCAGCACCACAGTTCAAAGGCATCAATCAATTCTCCTTTTACCACCCCTAGTCATTGTCTAGCTTTCTGACCCATAGCAAGTAATTGCAAATACCATGGCCTGAATTAGGCATATCTTAGTCTCCAGACTGACATTGTTGCTCTTTAGTACTTTGGAAAGGTCTCTGACAGTAGACTTTCCCAGTGCAATTTGTCTTTTAATTTCCTGGTTGCTGGTACCAAGAGTGTTGATTGTGGAGCCAAGCAAACTGAAGCTGTTAGCTATCTCAATCTCCTCACCATCTATCATGATGCTGCTGATCGGCACAGTGGTGAGAATCTTTGCTTTCTCTTCTAATTAGATATTATAAAATAGTCAGTCTGATTGTATTAGAGTGTTTTCTTATTGTTTCAGTTTTCTCAGGATCAGGTAGTCATTGATAATTCTGTTGATAATTCTCAATCATGACTGAAAACAGAGTCACTGGTCCCATCATCTTCCAAGAGGCTGTGAGTCTGGATCTCCTGACTTAGCAAATCGTTCATATGCTTTTCTCTCCTATTCTGTGTAAATGTTGAGGAAAAGCACAATAGTGGTCTCTTCAGTTAGTCCTGGAAAGAGAATATCTTTATAAAAACTAACTTCTTATATCCATTGTCTTTCATATATATTGGTCACTTTGAAAATAAGACCCAAAGCTATGTTTAAAAGGATATTAAATTAACATAATGCTACATAAAACTGGCAATTACTTTTACAGTATCAATTTGACATGCTGCATTATTCCTGTGTGGTTAAATTTACTTTAATTTGGTCCATTTTGGGTTTGTTTGTTTTTATTTTGTGGGTTTTATTTTAAATGCTTTCAAATCCTTAATTCAAAGGGAATAAAATTTAAAAAGCTCTTTTCAGACTAATTTTTTAAAAAAAAACCCAAAACCCCAAAACAACAAACCACCTTTCCAAACTGTGTGGCTGCTTCTCTGTGGATACAGTTATATTTCCTTTGAAACAGGAAGGTTGACACCTTTGTAAGTTTGCACAATGTCATACTTACTAGGTTAACAAATGAGTTCTCATAGGCGCTTACTAAAATTTGTGTGTGTGTGCTTTCTAAAGCAAATCAAAATTAAATAAGCAAGACTCTTTTCTTTCCTGTGGGGACCCCTAGCTACCTTGGGGACAGACTGACAGAACTGCTAACTTCAGCCTAAGAAGAGTTGAAATAGCCTGGCAATGCTGAGCCGTGCCTTTGCAAGAATGTGCAGCACCTGGCACTAGTATTTTAAAACCCCCAAGAGAGAGTCACCAGTTTTTTAAAAGCTGAGCAACAACTTGCTGGGCTCTTAACTAGGTCAGGAAACAGAGAAGGTGGGAAGTTTCTGTTAAGATCAACTTCTCATTATATTTAATAACAGTTTCCGAAGAAAGGTGGGGAGGGGGAACATGCTGACAGTGAAAGAATCTACTTTCTTGTACTTGTACACACAGGATTTCTCATATGGAAAAAGACCACCTGGCTCAGAAATTTTGACGTCTGTTTAAAAACACCACAGTAATTTTTCTGTTACGCTTTTTATTAGTGGTTATAAACCCGAAGTTTGGAGTCCCTAAAAAAATGATATATCTTTAAAAATTAAATTATCAGCTAAGAAATGCACAAATAGATCACTAGAATACTACATCGTTAGGTGCCCTGAAGCTGATTAGAAGTCATAGTGACTCTATGAATCACAGATCACAATCATGCTCTATCCTGCACCATCCATATAATCTCCACCATGCTTTAACCCCTTCTGACAGTCACTGTGCCAAACCATCTTGTTGAGGGTTTTCCTTTCTATCATTGGACCTCCACCTTTCCCAGAATGCTGTCTTTTTCCAAGGACGATCCCTTTTTTTTTTTTTTTTATTATTTTTGTGTGAGTGTACTGTCAAATCAGGTCTGACTGGTACAGGAGGAGATTGTCCCTCCTTCCCTGGCAGAGCATCTGGTGGATTCGAACCGTGCGCCTCTGGGATTGTAGTTGCAGCTCCTTACCACTAGGCCACCAGAGCTCCCCCAGGACGATCCCTTTTGACAACATGTCCGATTTATATGAGATGAAGTTTCACAATTCTTGCCACTAAGGAGCACCCTGTTTTTATTTTCTCCAAAACAGATTTGTTTGTTCTTTTGGCAGTCTAAATACTTTTAATACTTTCCTCCAACATCACACTTCAAAGATGTTGATTCTTTTTCATTCTTATTCACTGTCCAAATTTCAAATGCTTCTTCTTGTTGTTGGTAAGTGCTATAGAGTCATGGATGACCCACACCGATCCTATGAATGAAAGTCTTGAACACAAAACTTTCATCTTTTCTCCAAGTTCATAGAGTTTCCGGAGGTAAGCTTTTTTGGGGGGAAATGGATTCTACCCACTTCTGCTTCCAGTTCAAATGCTTATAAAGTAGATTATAACAGATTTTAATGAATGGATTTTGATTTGGTATGTGTGGATCATGAAAATTATAGATAACAGTGAGAAGAAAGAAAACACCAGAACATTGAATTTCATCTATGTGGAAACTACACACAGACTAATAAGTGCTGCCTGGACAGAATAAGGAAACACTGCATGGTTTATAATCAGGAAAAGCATGCATCAGGATTATATCCTTTCTTCAGATATATAACCTGCATGCTGAACAAATCATATGAGAAGCTGACCTCTGTGAAGAAAAATGTGGCATCAAGATTGGAGGAAGCCTCCTCAACAACTTGCATTATGCAGATGACACAATTTTTGCTGAAAGTGAGGTAGATTTTAAATACTTTCTGCAAAAGATCAAAGAAAACAGAGTGAAGGTGTTAGTTTAAAGACTAAGGTGCTTGGCAGACATAGAAGAATTTCATGAGACAACATATGAGCAAGAGCCTATAGTGATGAAAGAAGAAGTTCAGGCTGCTTTGAAGGAAATAGCAAAATACAAGATCCCCAGAATGGATGGTATGCCAATTGACATATTTCATCTAACAGATGCTGCCCTGGACGTGCTCACCAAGTTGTGCCAAGAAACCATTTGGCCAACTGACTGGAAGAGATCTATGTTTGTTCCCATTCCAAAGAAGGGTGACCCAATAGAGTGTGGAAACTATAGAACAATATCATTGATTTCACATGCAAGCAAGATTCTACTGAAGATTATCGAAAAACGACTGGAACAACACATCAGCAGAGAACTGCCAGAAGTCCAGGCTGGGTTTAGAAGAGGTCGTGGTACTAGGGAGTAGCTA
>NW_006399807.1:2710086-2713849 GCF_000299155.1 Elephantulus edwardii
GCATCTGATCCAAACCATGGCATTTTTAATTGTTTCACATACAAGAATAACATAGTTTAGAAAAACAGTAAAAAAAATGCAATGTGTTTATTCTGTAATAAATGTGATGTTCCCAAATGATGGGGAATGAGTACTGTGCTACCACAGCTCACTGACAAAAAATTAGGTATCCGTCTCATATAGTACATAAAAATTGATGCCCAAAGAACAAGCATAAAAACTGAGATTACAAAATAATGTAACAGCTAGTGTTCTATTTTTCATGATTTAAAAGACCATTAATTGAAGCAGGTGCACCTCAGTCTTCAAACGGAAATCATTGCTCCTCAGTAATTTGTTGAAATTTGTCTGAACCTTGCCCTTTCCTGTGTCATCCTCATCATCTCTGAATGGTGTCATTCCATCTTGTTTAGGATTTTCCTCTCTTTTACTGATCCTCTAACTTTCTAAGCATGATTCTCCCCTCTTCCCAAAGACTGGTGGCCCTTCGTAACAACATGGCCAAGGTATGTGAGATGAAATTTCTCCATTTATACCTCTGAGGACAAGCCTAGATACACTTTCTCCAAGACATATTTGTTCTTTCTTTTGGTAGTCCATGAGACATTCAGTACTCTTCTCTAACACAACAATTCAAAGTCACTGATTCTTCTGTCATTCTTACTTATTTTCTAGCTTTTTGCTATGTAACAAGTAACCGAAAAGTTTGGGTCAACTTCACATTAGTGTTTAAACTGACATCATTGCTTCTTAGCCTCTTGAGGAAGTCCTTGACAGAAGATTTTCCCAAAGCAAGATTTTTTTTTTAAATTTCTTGACTGCTGGTACCGAGGATGTTGATTATAAACCTAAGCAAGATGAAATCATTGACACCTTCAATCTTCTCTCCATATATTATAATTTTACCTAATGGCCAAGTGGTGAGGATATTTGTTTTCTTGTAGCTGGGCTGTAATCTATATTGGTGGTTTGTAGTCTTTGTTATTTTGGACCAAGTGTTTCAAATCCTCCTCACTTTCCACAAGCAAGGTTGTGTGAGCTGCATAATACAGGTTGTTGATGTGTTTATCTCTGATCTTGATGTCAAATTTTTTTTAACATACAGTACAGCTTCTTGATTTGCTCAGCATACAAATTGAATATATATCCAACTGCAACTTTCTTGATTTTAAACCACACAGTGTTCCCTTGCTCAAATCAACAGCTTCTTAGTCTAGACATAGGTTTCACATGCACGCAATTAAGTGTCCTGAAATTCTTATTCTTCTCAATGTTACCCATGATGTGTTATGATCCACATGGTCAAATGCCTTTGCATAGGCAATAAACACAAATTGGCATCCTTATGGTATTCTATTGTGAGGTCCTGTGCCATCCCCATCATCTCTGACAAACTTGAGCCTGTTGATGCTGTCACTGTGTCAATCTGTCCCATTAAGGATCTTCCTCTCTTTTGCTGACCCTCCAATTTTCCAAGCATGATGTCCCTTTCCAAGGAATCACCCTTCCAAACAAGATGCCCAAAGCATGTGAGGTGAAACTTCACCATCCTTGCCTTCAAGGAGCATTGTGGCGGCACCCTCTCCAAGCCATGTCTGTTCTTTTGAGAGTCCATGAGGTATTCAGTACTTTTCTCCGACCTCACAGTTTAAAGGCATCAATTCTTCTTCTGTCATCCTTAATTATTGTCCAGATCTAAGATGAATAGCAAATGATTTAAAAGCCATTAGTTGAATCAGGTGTACCTCAATCTTCAAACGGAAATAATTGTTCCTCAGTAATTTGGAGAGGTCTCGGACAACAGACTTTCCTGATATATTATGTCTCCTGATCTACTGATGCTGGCACCAAGGATTGATTGCGGATCAAAGTAAGATAAAATTGCTCACAATTACAATCTTCGCCCCCCCCCATACGTCATGAAGTTACAGTCTGATTCAGTGATGAGGATTTTTGTTTTCTTGATGTTGAGATATAATTGATATTGAAGACAGTAGTCTTTGATCTTCTGCAGCAAGCTTCAAGTCCTCCTCCCTTTCAACAATCAAGGTTTAAAGTGATGGTTAAAGGCAAGAAAGGCATGCTTACTGTTGTATCCTTTCTCCACGCCTCTTCAATCTATATGTTGAACACGTCATTGGACTCTGTGAAGAAGAAGGTGACATCAGAATCAGAGGGAGACTCATTAACAATCTGTGTTATGCAAATGACACAACCTTCCTCAATGAAAGTGAGAAGGATTTGAAATGCTAACAGCAGAAGGACTTTGGCAATTAAATCTACATACTTAATTATATTTTTATTTCTAGATATTTTCAAACTTTTTGATGATATGCTTGTGTTCAATATTCTTTTTAAACTTTAATTCTAATTTGATTTCTTAATATCTAAATGTTGTTGTTGTTGTTATGGGCCGTCAAGTCGCTTGTAACTCATAACGATAATATGTACAACAGCTCTAAACTCTGCTCTGTCCTGTGCCAATGCCACTGTCTCCAACACGCTCATCATGACTGCCCCAGTCACCGAATCAATCCATCTCCTAGAGGGCCTTCCCCTCCTGCACCTGCCCTCCACCCTCCCAAGCATGATGTCCCTCTCCAAGGACCAATCCCTCTTTACAACATGACCAAAGTATGTCAGATGAAGCCTCAGCATCCTTGCTGCTAAGGAGCATCCCGGTTTAACCCTCTCCAGGATGAATCTGTTTGCTTTCTTAGCAGTCCATGGCACCCTCAGCACTCTTCTCCAACACCAAAGCTCAAAAGAATAAATTCTCCTTCTATGCTCCCTGGTCATTGTCCAGCTCTCTGATGCATAACAAGTGATTGCAAAGACCATGGCCTATACCAGACTCGCCTTAGTTTACAGAGACACACGGCTGCTCTTGGGTACTTTAGAGAGGTCCCTAACAGCAGACTTTCCCATGGCAATACATCTTTTAATTTCCTGGCTGCTGGTGCCAAGAGTGTTGATTGTGGAACCAAGCAAACAAAAGCTGTGAACAATCTCAATCTCTTCACCATCCATCCTGATGCTGCCAATTGGCCCAGTGGTGAGAATCTTTGTCTTCTTGATATTGAACCTTAATCCATATTGGAGGCTGCAGTCCCTGACCCTCAGCAGCAAGTACCTTAGGTCCTCCTCAATTTCAGCAAGCAGGGTTGTGTCATCTGCATAATGCAGATTGTTTATAGATCTTCCACAAATCCTAATGCCACATTTCTCCTCATAGAGCCCAGCCTCCTGTATGATCTGTTCTGTATACAGGTTGAAAAGGTATGGAGACAGGACACATCCCTGGCGTACACCCTTTCCAGTTTTGAACCATGCAGTGTTTCCTTGCTATGTTCTGACCACTGCCTCTTGCTTCAAGTATAAGTTTTGCATTAGCACGATCAAGTGTTCTGGGATTCCCATTCTTAGAGTCAGCCACAGTTTGTTATGATCCCACAGTCAAACGCCTTTGCATATTCAATGAAACACAGATGTACATTCCTCTGGTACTCCCTGCTTTTAGCCAATATCCGTCTAACATTAGCTACAATATCCCTAGTACCACAACCTCTTCTAAACCCAGCCTGGACTTCTGGAAGTTCTCTGCTGATGTGCTGTTCCAGTCATTTTTGGATAAACTTCAGCAGAATCTTGCTTGCATGTGAAATCAGTGAGATTGTTCTATAGTTTCCACACTCTTTTGGGTCACCTTTCTTTGGAATGGGAACAAATATAGATCTCTTCCAGTCAGTTGGCCAAGTGGTTG
>NW_006399807.1:2714238-2726096 GCF_000299155.1 Elephantulus edwardii
TTTTCTGACTCCAACTCCTTGCACATTTCATTGTAGTATTTTACTTTTTCATCCCTTGCTGCCTTTTGAAATCTTCTCTTTAGCTCTTTAGTATCTTGAGTTCTTCTTTGTGCTTTGGCTTCTCTGCACTCCAGTACAATATTCAGAGTTTCTTCTGACATCCATTTTGGTCTTTTCTTTCTCTTCTGTCTTTGTACTGAACATTTGCACTCTTCTTGGATGATGCCCTAGATATCCTCCCACAACTCATCTGGTCTTCGCTCATTCGTGTTCAAGGACTCAGACCTTCAGATGATTCTGAAATTCAGATGGGATAGACTCAAAGTTATATTTTGGTGTTCGTGGATTTGGTTTAATTTTCCTCAGCTTCAGCTTGAATTTGCATATGAGTAGTTGGCGGTCTGTTCCACAATCAGCTCCTGGCCTAGTTTTCATAGCTGATATTCAGCTTCTCCAGCGGTTCCTTCCACAGATGTAATCGATCTGATTCCTATGCATGCCATCAGTTAAAATCCATGTGTGTAACCTGCGTTTATGTCTCTTAAGAAATGTGTTTGCGATAAATAAGTCATTGATTGTGCAAAATTCAATCATTCTATCCCCAGCTCCATTTCGGTCTCTGAGTCCATGTTTTCCAACTACTGTCTTCTTCTCTCTTCCCAACGTTCGCATTCCAGTCACCCATTATTATCAATGCATCTTGCTTGCATGTTCAATCGGTCTCCAACTGTAAAAGTTGGTATTAATCTTATATCCAGCCATTTCTTTTATTTTATTTTTTAATGAAAATTAATTTTTATTTCAGTTTAATTTCTTGGAATATTTACTTCCTGCATTTTACGACAGAAACTACACCTACTGCTGTAGAGTTCATTTCTGAGCTTGTAAACCTTTACAAGAGGAAACTGATTATCTTTCACTCCCTGAGTAACTGATGTTTGCTTTTAGGACTGCTGGTATTTCAATTAACAGTCCAAAATGTTATGTATCATACTGCACGGGCTATTTATATGAAAATAATGTGTAATTTTGCACCTTACAATATGTATATATAGTTGTTGTGTGTGCTGTTGAGTTGGAACCAGCCCATAGCTGATCCTCCAGAGGGTTTTCTTGAGGCCCTTCATTGCATGGGAGGAGATGGCCCATCCTTCCTCTATGTAGCAGCTGGTGGGTTCTAACCATGTTCCTTTGGGATAGCAGCATCACTCCTTACCACAAGATATATATATATATGTGTGTGTGTGTGTGTGTGTGTGTATACACACACACACACACATATTAGAATTATATATGAAACTCTGGTGGTTTAGCGGTAGAGAGTTGTGCTGCCAAATCCAAAGTCATCTGATTTGAATCCACCAGCTACTCTAAGGAGAAAAGATGAGAAATTTCCTTCCATGTGATCTACTGACTCTGAAAACCACTAGAGGATCAGTTCTGAGTTGGTTCTTACTCAACACTATATAACAATAAAAGCAATGTATGTAACATGTACTTTCTTTGTTTGGTTTAATTAGATACGAATTCTGTTTAACTAATGATGAGAGTAAGTATTTGATTTATTTATACATTTTATGGTATGGTAATCTCTGTTCCACTCCTCCTTCCAAGCTTGTTTTAATTGGGGAGCTCCACCCCACTCTCTGTCCGCATTGGGTAACCAGCCATTAACGTATTTGACACATCCGTGTCACAGTGTTCAGCCTCACAGCAACCACAAGTGACCGATGTATGGCAACTTGTACACCAGGGCTATATGACCTAGAGGAATGTCTGAACAAAAACAATGAAAGACTGGCCCAAGGGCCGCAGATTAAAAGTCACCCACCTTTGGCTTGGTAGCATCGCTTTCTGTCCACTGGGCCAGCCGAGCTCTCTCTCTCTCTGTGTTGACATTATTGTTGTTAAGTGCCGTCGAATTGCAGGTGACTCATAGCGATCCTATGAAGGAGAGCTCTCGATGCTTGGGTGCCTTTCATCCTCTCTCCAGGTGCTACCATGCCAAAGGTATTTTGCTTTGTCATTCCATGCTGCCTTTGAACCATAATCTTGTCAAATACCATGATGGTTACCCATTACGTACAATGAGGTTCCAAATTGATTTATGCTGGAAGCATGAGTGGCATCCACTTCCTAAACTAGATGCCTCTGGAAACTCTACGAACTCTATAAGCTCTATAAATGTACAGAAATTATGTTAGTTATAGAACAGAGTTCAGGTCTTTTGTGCAAAGTTTATTCTCAGTTGTATTCGACTTGACAATACTCAACCATTGCTAAATGAAACTAGTGCTGTTATATCTGGAGGGACACTCTTCCACTTTGTACATCACTCTTTGTCAGTGTGCTGTATGAAGTAACCTGGGTTTGCTGTAATGCTGAACCTTGTACTATTGGGGTATCAAATACCAGAATGATTTCCCAATGTGGACGGTATTTGGGGTAGCTCCCAGTTGTAAAACAGTTTTGAAAGCAGGAGTGGCATCCAATTCCTAAACCACATACCTCTGGAAACTCTGTGAACTTGAAGAAATGACGATAGTCATAGAAAGACATTAAGTCTTTTGTTCACAGAGTTGCGCTTGACTCAACAGCAAGCAACAATAACAACAACATGTATTTTGTAATGTTATTAGGTTTTTAAATAAAAGATGAACTTACAAAATAGTTTGAGAAGTATTGTTTTTCCCAAACCTCTGGAAGAATTTGGGTGATAGAGAGTTTATATTGTTGTTGTTGATTGCTGTTGAGTCGAGCATGACTCATAGTGACCCTATGAACAAAAGGCCTGAAACCTTTCTATAACTATTGTCATGTATCAAAGTTCATAGAGTTTCCAGAGGCGTGCTGTTTAGGAAGTGGACGTCACTCCTGCTTCCAACGCATAGAGATTTGCTGCTCCATAATTATTGAATTTGCCTATAAAGCAGCATACTTGTACCTTTTCTAAGGTAAACATTTGAAAAATCTTTACAGTGATCTCCATTATTGGTTTAAATTTCATCACAGAAAAAAATAGGTATTTTATATATTATTAGGAATTGCTCATTTTACCTAAAACTCATTGCCATCACAGGCTCAGAGAGACCCTAATAAACAGAGTAGAAGATCTCTTTCCAGATAATTTCTAAAGCAGAGCTGGAACTTTGTACTTTTTTATTGTGATTTTAGTGAAAGTTTACAGAAATGATGGATTTTCATTTATTTATTGATCCACATTTCCTCCTTCCCCATTTCCCAATACACTTTGTATTGCTTGTTTTGTTCCAGTATTTTTGTCATGTTTTGTTATTTATGTAATATATGTGTGTATAATATCTAATCATCCATTCCTTCTAAGTAGGCCTTCCTTTCTCCTATTCCAGTGTAGTGTTCATTACCTATATATTCTTTTTCTGTTCTACCCATTCCTCCTCACTCATGTACATCATATTATTATAACAGTGGTCTTATGCATTGTCTTTTTGTGACTAAGATATTTCATTTAGCATGTCTTCCAGACTCATCCATATGTATAGTGTTTAACAAGCTCATTGTTCATCGCAGCATAATATTTCACTGTGGATGATCCACAGTTTTACTATCCATTCATTTGTTGATGGGTACGTGGTCTGTTTACATCTCTTCACTATTGTCAATAATGCTGCAATAAATATGGGTGTGCATACATATGTTTGGGTTACAACTCTGATCTCTTTAGGGTTTGTTTTTCAATAGTAAGATAGCTGAATCAAATAGTATTTGTATTTATGACTTTTTGAGAGAGCACCAGATTGCCTTCCATAGTGGTTGTACTATTTTACATTCCCACCAGCAATGAATGAAAATTCTCCACCTTCTTGCCTGTGTTTTTTGTTTGCTGCCCTGTTGAACTTTGCTATTGTTGCTGGGGTGAGATGATACCTCATTGTTGTTTTGATTTGCATCTCTCTGCTAGTTCAAGATTTTGAACATTTCTTTATGTGTTTGTTGGCCATCTCAATTTCTTCTTTGGTGAAGTGTCTATTCATACATTGTATTCATTTTGTGAAAAAAGAGGCCTAGAAGAGGAGTGGAAGAATATGCCATGTTCATGGATAGGAAGACTCAATGTCATGAAAATGGAAATTCTACCAAAAGCAATCTACAAGTTCAAAACAATCTCAATACAGATACCAATTCCAATTTTGAACAAGATGGAAAAGGCAATTTTCAATATTGTCTGGGATGGAAAAAGACCCCAAGTAAGGAAAGCATTACTGAAAAATCAAAAGAAGGGAGAATACATCACAATCCCTGATCTCAAATCATAGTACACAGCCATCATAATCATGACAGCGTGGTATTGGGGCAGTGACAAACACATAGGCCATTGGAAACGAATTGAGAATCCAGAAAGCAACTCATTTACCAATGTTCAACTGATCTTTGACAAGGAGACAAAATTATTTACATAGGGAAAGGACAGCCTCTTTTTTTTTCCAGGAACTGGTATTTATTATCAAAGTCATATTTGATGTCAACAAGATGCCACAACTACAAAAAAATTTGCTCACATTGCATCTCAATGCAAACAGTCAAATGGAACCCCAGTCATTAAAAAAGTAATTCAAATTGCCTCTTTAACAAATGCTGCTGGCAAAATTGGAAAACTATCTCAGAAAGCTGAAGCAAGACCCACATCTCACACCATACGCAAAACCGAACTCAAGTTCAATCAGGAATTTCAGAGTAAAACTAAAAATTATAAAGTTCATGAGAGAAAAACTAGTAACATTTCTAGAAGCCCTAATTTATGACTTGACTTGGTTTTCAAGCATAGCGAAAAACTTATAACCAGGAGATGATAAAATAGATGAATGGACTTTCTAAAAATCAAATGCCTATGCACATCAAAAACTTCTCAAAAAAGGATAAAAAGGAAGCCCAGAGACTAGGAAAAATATTTGGCAATGACCTATCTAATAAGACACTCATATCTCAAATTCATAGAATATTCCAGCATCTCAACAAGAAAGAGAAAAACAACCCAATCACAAAGTGGACACAATATGTAACTTTTTAAAGAAACTGTCTCATTCTTTTTTTAACCAGAAGCAGATAGCTTCACATGACAATATTTTCACCTGTTGTTGTTGTTATGTGCCATCGAGTCGCTTGCGACTCATAGCGACCCTATGTACAACAGCCCTAAACTCTGCTCTGTCCTGTGCCAATCTCATTGTCTCCGACACTCCCATCTCGATTACCCCAGTCACTGAATCAATCCATCTCATAGAGGGCCTTCCCCTCCTGCGCTGTCCCTCCACCCTCCCAAGCATGATGTCCTTCTCCAAGGACCGG
This sequence comes from Elephantulus edwardii, assembly GCF_000299155.1. Lineage (NCBI taxonomy): Eukaryota > Metazoa > Chordata > Mammalia > Macroscelidea > Macroscelididae > Elephantulus > Elephantulus edwardii. Next base: position 2,719,564 of record NW_006399807.1, read on the forward strand.
TCTCTCCTCACAACATGTCCAAAGTATGTTAGACTTTGCCTCCAAGGAGCCACCCGATTTAACCCTTTCCAGGATGAATCTGTTTGTTTTCCTAGCAGTCCATGGTATTCTCAGTACTCTTCTCCAGCACCACAGCTCAAAGGCATCAATTCTCCTTCTATCCTCCTTGGTCATTGTCCAACTCTCTGATGCATAACAAGTGATTGTGAAGACCATGGCCTGCATCAAACGCACCTTAGTCTCCGGATTATTCAATTTAATTCATATGCTATAAATATGATATTTTCTTCAAATGCCTTATATTCTACCTATAATTATTTTTTCTGATTCTTGAATTAGTGATTTCCTCCACTGTTTTTAGTCTTTCATTTCCTCTTTGTTTTTATTGATGTTGTTTGATACCATGATGTTGATTTAAGCTATTACTCTAGGTTCTTCAGAAAAGCAAAAATCAGCCAAATATATATAAAATACAGAGATAGCTAATACATATAAGAGAGAGAGTGAGCATGAGAGTGAGAATTTACATCAAGGAAATGGGGAAATGGCATTGTGGAGGGTAATAAGTTTCGACTCTGTGAGTGTGGCGGCAGGATGTATATATATCCCTGCTGATTCATGAGGTCTCAGAGATTGACAAATCCAAAATCTGCACATCAGTAGGTTGGAGACATCTGTACATTTACATCCCAAGAAAGGGAGGTCAGTTGACAAGAAAAGCATGAGATCGACAGAGAGAGAGATCAAATTTTGCCTGAATACTATATTTAGAGCTAGGTTACTATCCCGACCACCAAAATCTCCCTTCTCAACTGATGGACTGCTCACATCAGATCACAAAATGGAAAGCAATTAAGTTATATTATCTTATGGAAGGACAACTACTTCAATATCTGTCAGACCACTGAGAATCATCACCTAGCCAAACTGACATATAACATTAACCTGACTCATAAGTGATACCACGTGACAGAGTAGGATTGTCCCATTGGCTTTTCTTGGCTATAATCTTGACAGAAACAGATCTTCATGGCTTTCTCCTGTGATGCTGCTGGGTGGGTTCAAACTGCCAACCTTTTGGTTACCTATCAATTATATACCAAGACTCGTTAACTCTTTGAAATGGGTGATTATTTTCTTTAAGTTGTTACAATTTTGTCATTGTTATATTCTTAAAAAAATCTCTGTAGATGTTCATTGAAATGAAAAATAAATAAATATAAAATTTAAAAAAAGAAAAAAATTATGCATCTTTAATAAAATTCTTGAAAAGTCTGAAAAAAATTTGAAACAACTTTGGTGGTGATCAAATACAAGAACATGCATTTTCCCTCAGTTATAAATTTCATATGTCCATAAAATAAATGCACTGTTTGTGTTAATTAAATAGTTTTCCTCCTTATTTGTTTATTGAGTGTCTACCATGTAGGCACTGTATGAAGTATCAGGTTCATAGAAGGTAATCAAAACAGACAGATCTCTGCTTCAGAGTCATCATTTTTTGTTCAATTCTTAATAATTTAATGAGGTGAATATTGCATAAAATAAACTCTTTCTGCCTAAAGCATACAATTAGATGAGTTTTGACAGATGTGTATGCCCACAAAGTCACAATTGGTACAGAAACAATTTTATTCTTTCCAGAATTTTCCTTATGCTTCTCTGTAATTTGTCCGCTTTCTCTATCCTGAACCCAGACAACTACTGATCTCTTCCCTGTCACTATAAGTTTCTGTACATTTCCTAGAATTTTCTGTAAATGGAACCATACAGTACATACCTTTTTTAAATTTAGAGACTTTTTATTCAGCATAAAGATTGTGAGATCCATCCAAGTTTCTGCATATGTCACTGGCTCATTAATATTTATTCTTTTGTGATACTCTATTGTATTCTTGTACCACAATGTGTTTATCGATTTGCCTCTTAATGGACATTTGGATTATTTCCAAATTTTGATATAACAAATAAAGCTGCTACAAACTTTCATATACATGTCCTTTTGTGGACATATGTTTTCATTCCTTGTGGGTAAACATGTAGGAAAACAATAGAAGGATCATATGGCAACTATATTAGATTTATCTTTATAGACAACACAAAGTTGGGTTTTGGATTTGGAATACATACATAATTCTTTGCCATGTAACAGTAGAATTTAACCATTATAGAGTCAACCGATCCATAAAGTCTCAACTATAGGGTTTTTTAAAAATGTAAATATTGTTAAAATGGTGATAAATTCAGAATACCTTTGCAAGGGGAAGGAGAGAGATTCACTTTCATCATCAATCCAAGGCTTATTTCTATAAGGTAAAAGTCAGGCCTCTTCTTCTCAACCTTAGCCTGGCTCCTGCTCTGCTTGAACAAGTGTTAAAAATCTCTTTAAAAAAATTAAAAAAAAATTTAAAAAAATAAAAAAATTAAAAAAACCCCAAAAAATAGAAAAATTTAAAAAAAAACCTCTTTAAGCTCTGTTGATAATTATCCAGAGACACCTCACTCTCCCATTGAGCCTTCTTCCCAATTCTCTCCTTCTATGACTTAGCATACCCTTTTTAGCTATTTTGCTTGATGAACCAGGAAGGCCATAGTCATCCTGTTCTAGTATTATAGTTCCACTGTCATTGATCATCTGTCATTGGAGTCTTCCCTGCTTGCCTAAGTTTCTTGCTAACTTCAATGTTACGTCTCTATCTCTTGGGTCTACTCAGCATTACTATGCTCTTGGGTCCTCAGTACAAGGAGCTCAGTTTAAAAAAAAAACAAACCCAAATCCCAACTCTGTTTTATCAATAAAAATGAGGTCCCATCTTTCAACTTTTGAAATTATATCAAAAGATGTGACTTGTCCACCATGTGTGTTCCTACTTATGTTTGATGTATCAGTAGTATACTTTCCAGCCTCAGAGCAACACGTAGGTACCACAGAAAGGTATACACAGAAAGGTATGCATCAAGGTTGCTTCCTTTCCCTATACCTACATTAAGCCTGTATACTGAGCAAATAACTTGAGAAGCTGGGCTATTTGAAGAAGAATGAGGCATCAGTATTGGAGGAAGACACACAAACATCTTGTGTCATGCAGATGTACTTGTACAAGGTAAAGAGAAATTGAAGCACTTACAAAGAAGATCAAAGACTACAGCCTTCAAGATGGATTGTATATCAACATTAAGGGAAAAAAAATCCTTGCCACTGGACCAATAGGCAACATCATGACAGATGGAGAAAAAAAATTTATATGTCAATCATTTTATTTCACTTGACTTCACAATCAACACTCATGGTCTAATGTGAAGGATATCTTTAAAGTGCCAAAGAGCAAAGATGTAATTTTAAAGACTAAAGTACATCTAATCTAAACCACAATATTCCCATTGCTTTATATATATCTGAAAGTTGGGCGATGAATAAGAAAACCAAAGAATGGATGCGTTTGAACTGTGGTGTTGGTTAGGAGGATTGAAAACAACATGGACTGCCTAAAAAGGAGACATATCTGTCTTGGAGGAATTGAAACCACGGTGCTCCTTAAAGGCAAGGATGGTAAAATTTCATCTTAACTTCTTTGGGTATGTTGTCAAGGAGGGGCATCTTACTGGCAGAGGGAGAAAGTCAGTGGGAGAGTTGAAGACCATGGAAGAGATGGATTGACATGGTGACTGTAGTAATAAGCTCAAATATGGTAGGGATTGGGAGTATGGTGCAGATAGGACAAATTTCCAATCTGTTGTTCATAGGATTACTATGAGTTTAGTCAACTCAACAGTTCCTAACAATAAGTTCCCATTTTTAGGTAGTTAATTTTAAGCCCAGTTTAACTTTTTTAATTCATTGCTATCTAGTCAGACTTGACTTGTAACTAACCTTGCATTGGGGTTTACATGAGAAGAGATATTGGAAGACTTGAGCTGCTAGGGAAGTGTGACCTTTGGATTGGCAATACAATTCCTTATAGGCTTTGCCATCAGAGCTCCCATTCTAAGCCTAGCTTCCACAAAATTAATCAGTCCTCTCACTGTTGTTCCATGCCTTATTTGTATAGTCCCACCTCCACTAGAGTTTGATGTACCTTTTTTGCACTATTTGTAAACTGTTTGATCTCCCTAGCAGACCACAAGTATATGGTCTCACCAATTATTTTGTAAAAGTCTTAATTTGTGGTCTGTTGTTGTTAGGTGTCATCGAATTGAGTATGACTCATAGAGATCCTATGAACAATAGATATGAACCCTGTCCTACCCAATACCATCCTTACAATCTCTGCCACACTCAAGTCCATTGATTCAGTGACTGTGTCAATCCACTTGGTTGAGGGTCTTCCTCTCCTTTGTTGTTCTTTCACCTTGCAAGTATGATGTCCTTTTCCTAACAATAACCTTTCCTAGCAAAATGCCTAAAGCGTCATCATCTTTGCCTCCAAGGAAAACTCTGGCTGTACATTCTACAAGACATATTTGTTTGTTCTTTTGGCAGTCCATGGGATCTTCAACACTCTTCTCTAAAACCACAGTTCAAAATCTTCAATTCTTCTTCTGTCATCCTAAGACATTGTCCAGTTTTCAGATGCAAAGCAAGTGACCGAAACGACCATGGCCTGAATTTGACACATCTAGTCCTCAAACGAACATCATCACTCTTCAATAATGTAGAGAGGATCCTGACTACAGACTTTTTCAGAGAAATATATCCCTTGATCCCCTGATTGTTAGTACTAAGAATATTGATTGTAGATAGGCAGTTTCAATCTTTTCTCCACGTATCGTGATGTTGTGTTTTTGTCCAGTAACAAAGGATTTTTGTTTTCTTGACATTGAGACACAATCTATATTGAAATCTGTAGTCTTTGATCTTCTGCAGCAAGTGCTTCAAGTCCTCCATACTTTTAGGAAGCAAGGATGTGTCATCTGAATACTGAAGGTTATAGAGGAGTCTTCCTAAATCCTGATGTCACATTCCACTTCATAGAGTCTGTCTTCTTGTTTAATCTGCTCAGCATACAGATAAAATAGATACAGAGAAAGGATACATTCCTGACACACACCTTTCTTTAATTTTAAACCATGTTGTAGAATGGTCCTATTAAATATATTTTAAATTTCTTATTTTATTATCATTGTTATTATTTTTATTATATTTTTTATTAATGATTTTAATGCAATATATGCATTTTTCAGCATATTCTTTCCATTTAAAATTTCCCCCCATTCATTCATTGTTGCACATTTTCCTACCTACCCACCCCTCCTCCCCTCCAATTTTTTTCTTTGAAGAAAAAAAGCCCACCTAAAATTGTTAAAAAATTTCCTCCCCAGTCCACAGTCTGCTTTAATATGCATTTCTTTTTCTGTAATCTTGTCATGAAAATAATAACTGATCCTAAATCCCTTCTCTCCCTCATCTGTTTCAATGTACTATATATTATTTATCCCCTATTTTCTTAGGTTCTCCCTAACTCCAATATCAGTCCCGCTTTACAACAGTGGCACTATGCAGTGTTTGTCCTTTTGTGACTGAGATATTTCACTCAGCATAATGTCCTCCAGGGTCACCCATTTTGTATAATATTCCATGATTTCCTTATTTTTTTAATGCAATATCATCTTCAATTGTATGAATATACCAGAGCTTCTCTATTCATTCATTTGTTGATGTGCACTTGGGTTGTTTCCAACTCTTTGCTATTGTGAATAAAGCCACAATAAACATAAGTGTGCATATATCTGCTTGGGTGGAGGGTCTGGTTTCTTTAGAGTATATTCTCAGTAGTGGAATTGCTGAGGCAAATGATATTTCTATTTGCAACTTTTGAGAAAGCACCACACTGCCTTCCACAGTGGTTGCACCATTTTACACTCCCACCTACAGTGAATAAGGGTTCCAGTTTCTCCACAACCTTGCCAGCATTTGTTGCTTACTTTCTGTTAAATTTTGCTATTCTTAATGGGGTAAGATGATATCTCATAGTTGTTTTGCTTTGCATCTCTTACAGCTAGGGATTTTGAACATTTCTTCATGTATTTGTTCGCCATCTGAATGTCTTCTTTGGTGAAGTGTCTGCTTGTATCCTCTGCCCATTTTTCAATTGAGTTGTTTACTTTTATCTTGTTGTGGTACTTGAATATTCTATAAATTCTAGATATAAGTCCCTTATCTGACATGTCATTACCAAATATTTTTTCCTAATTTGTGGCTTCCCTTTTTACCCTGTTGGAGAAGTTGTTGGATGTGCAAAGGGATTTTATTCTTAGAAGGCCCTATTTATCTATATTATTCATTCCTGGTTGTAGATTTTTCAGGATACTTGGAAGACATATTGCATATTTTACTGTACTGCATTTCAGCTTCCTTGTTTTCCTCTTCTTTTTTCTACTCAAAAATGTTTCTTTTTTTTCTTTCTGATGTAGCAGTTTTCAAAATATATTTTATTCAATATAGTTTAGAGTCCCATTTAAAGGTTCTACAAATATTATTTCCATAATCAAATAAAGCAAGAAAATGCTTTATAGTAAATTATAATTTATATTAA
>NW_006399807.1:2728386-2742945 GCF_000299155.1 Elephantulus edwardii
CTCTCTCTCTCTCTCTCTCTCTCTCTCTCTGTGTGTGTGTGTGTGTGTGTGTGTGTGTGCGCGCGCACGCATTCAATAACCTCATTTGCTCATTTAGCATTTATGGAACATTAAACCAAACTTGCTGCATTTGGTGAAATCTGAGTTTCAGTTACCCCATAATGTTTCGAAGGCTGAAATCTTCATGGAAACATATTATCATATCCTTTACCTGCAAGATGATGGGTGAACTTGAATGGCTGACCTTTCCCTTAACAGCCTATAATTTTTATCGGTATACTTCACGCTAGAGGATCCCTGGTAATCCAGTGGTTAAGGCACTAAACTACTCACCTGGAAGTTGCCAGTTCAAACCCACCACTGTGCTGTGAGAAAAAGAGGTATCTACTTATGTAAAAACCTACAGCTTGTAAAGAAAACCCTACAATAGTGCATTTCTGCTTTGACCAATATGGCTGCTATGAGTTGGAATTGATTGATTGGAAATGGAGTTCTTTGGGTTTTATAATGTGGAAAGTACTGTTCTAAGCAATACAGATTCAGCAAGTTTTCTAGGTCCTTGTAACTTAGCTTTTAATGGTGATAGCCAGCCAAAAAGGGTCTAAAAAGAAATGTCAAGTAGTCATGTGCCCTGTAAAGAAAAAGAATAGAATAGGAAAGCAATTAGGGAATGTGAATAGGTATTAATTCATATAAGACAGTCAGAGAAGATGTAAAGTAATATTTGAAGATCTAAAAGCCAGAGAGTTAGCAGTTTTCTGGGGGAAGAATATTCTTGAAAACAAAAACAAAACATTATAAGGCCCCAGAGGAAATAGATTGACACAGTTAACTGGGGAGATGGGGATGAAGAAATGTGTCAGAGTCAGTGAGATTGGCTCAGGATAAGGCAGACTTCAGAACTGTTGTACATAACTATGAGTAACTCAACAGCACACAGCAACAACAATGACAACATATTTTTATTGCTTTGCATATAATTTTATATACATTGTGTTTTATTCATGTGCGCTGTATTTTATACAATAATTCATATATATCATATTTTATATAATTAATTACTATTGATCTATGCCTGTTATCACCCCATCTTTTCAAGTCTCCATTGAATCTTTCCTATTCCTTCAGTCTCTCTCCTCCCACTAACCTCTGCTACCTTAGTGATTACCCTCTTCCCCAATTCCTCACCATTCTCCCTTTCCCCTTACCTTTTTTAACATTTATACACATCTTGCTCACTTATCCGCCTCTATTTTCACAATAATTTTATTATGCAGGGAGGTCGGGTGGCCTAGTGGTAAAAACTGCGCTGCAATCCCAAAAGCAGGAGGTTCGGATCCACCAGCTACTCTAGCAAGAAAAAGATGGGCAATCTCCTCCCGTGAGATTAACTGCCCCTGAAAACCCACTGGAGGGTCAGCTATGGTCTGTTCTGACTAGATGGTACTCAACAAGAACAGTATTATTCAATATCTGTCCTTATGAAACGAAACTAAGTTAGTTCATAATGCTTTCTAGACTCTCTCATGTTATATGGTATTTTATGGAATTCTTGTTCATTAGTGTTTCATCGTATTCAATCATGTGAATGTACCACAATTTCTCAATCCATTCATTTTTAATGGCCATTTGGGCTGTTTCCATTTTCTTTCTATTGTGAATAATACTTCTATGAACCTTGGTGTGCATATCTCCATTCATGTCTTAGTTCTGATTTCCTTAACATTACTAGATCATATGAAATTTCTTGAGGAAATGCCAAACTGCCTTCCAGAGTGGTTATATAATTTTACAATCCCACCAGCAGTGCATGAGAGTTCCCATCTCTCTGCATCCTTTCCAACATTTATTGTTTGCTGTCATATCAATCTTTAGAGGAGCATTCTTAATACCAGAAAAGCCAAGAACTTGATGTACAGTCTTGTAAGGCAAAAAGTTAAGGATGAGTATAGATCAGTAGGTAGAATTGTGCCAGATGAGGTCAAGGCAGGAGGGATGAGGGACAAAAGGTCATATATGACCTTGAAAACTTTACAAACAGTGTTGGATTTAATTTGGGGTAAAATGAGAAAGCACTGACTATAGCAGGGATGTGATGTTTTAAGATATTTCAGAAAGTTCTCTAAATAGCATGTAGAGGGTGTCTATAGAAGAAAAAAGTTTTTAGGAGTCTCTTTGGCTAATGCAAGTGAAAGATGTTTGCTAGAAGAAGAATGGAACAGTTGGTAAGAGGTAACTGAATTCTGGATCTGTTCTACCGTGAAACCATTAGGGTTTGCTAGTGGACTGAACATGAGGTGCAACAGGAAGGCCAAAGCCAGCTATCACTTGCAAGATTATTGGATTAAAAATAAGAATGAACATGTCACTTATTGGCAGAAAGCTAGAAGAACAGATTGCAAATGAGGAAGCCTAAATTTGGTTTGATCACATTTATTTCAAGATGCTTATTAGACATCTGGAGATAGAGATTAAGTAATGGATATGAGTGTAAAGTTCAGAGGAAAGTTCACTGTTACAGATAAAAATTAGGAAAAAGAATGATGCTGTTTTAAACTCCAGGATTAGATTATATTACCATCAAAGAAGAAAGCATAGATAAAAATGACTAAACTTGTCATCTGATTATTATATCAACCACACACACTAAAGTGGATTTGCTGTTGTTATAGATATTTTTATTATCTTCCTATATCCTATAATTTATGTGTGAAAAAGTCCTTTTCTCATCCCTTTTCAAAGACATATTTTCAATAATCATTTAGACCAGTATGCATGTTTATACCTATTGATTCATTTCCTAATAAAGGGAACACGAATTTAAGTGTTCTCAGAAGTTGTACATAAATGATTTGTTTTCTTAGTCCTCATATTTTGAGAATGTCTGTAACAACTTCAATAAATATAGAATCTTTTCATTATAGCTGTAACTCTAATGCAAGGTCAGAATAGACTAAGGGTACACTGCATGGGATAAAATGAGGAAAGTGTGCATCATACTATTTCCATGTCTATTAAATATGTATGCTGAGAAAATAATTTGAGAAGCTGGAATGTATGAAGAGTGTGACATCAGGTTTGGAGGAAGCCTTATTATGAACCTGTGTTTTGTAGATGAACAACGTTGCTTGCTGAAAGTGAAGAGAACTTAAGACATTTGCTACAGAAAATTAAACAAACAAACAAACACAACAGCCCTGCAGCCTTCAATATGGGTTGCATCTCAACATCAAGAAAACAAACCCCCTCACCATTTAATCAATCAGAAATACCATGATAGATGAAGAAAAGTTGTCAGAGTTGTCAATAATTTTATTTGTTTCCAAAATTAATGTCCATGATAACAGAAGTCAAGAAATCAAAAGCATGTTGCATTGGGAAAATCTACTGTCAAGGACCTCTCCTCTCCAAAGTGATAAAGAGTAATGCTGTCACTTTATAGGCTAAGGTGCATTTTTCATTGTTTCCTATGATTCTGAAAATTGAAAAATGAATTGTAGTAGTTATTTTTGTTAGGTTACATAGAATCAAGAATGACTCATAGCAATCCTATGAACAATAGATCTGAACTTTGTCCTGTCCTGAGCCGTTCTCACACTACTTAACAAACAAGAGTCTGTTGCAGCATTCACCTTGTCAATCCTCCTAGATGAGGGTTTTGCACTCCTTTACCAACCCTCCACCCTTCCCAATGTCATGTCCCTCTTCAAGGTATAGTACCTCCTAGCAATATATCCAAAGTATGTAAGGTGAAGCCTCATCATTCTTGCTTCCAAAGAGCTCTCTGGCTGCACCCTCTCCAAGATATATCTATTAGTTTTCTTGACTGTCCATGGGATGTTCAATGCTATTCTTCAACACCACAGCTCAAAGACATACAAGGAAGACCCGTTAACATGACTATTATTCAAGTATGCTCCTACATCTAGTGACAAAGAGGAAGAAATTGAGAATTTTTAACCAAATTTTGCAGTCTGAAATCGACTGAACATGCAATCAGGATACATTAATGATAATGTTGCTGTTATTGTTATGTGCCATCAAGCCGCTTGCGACTCATAGCTACCCTATGCAACAGCCCTAAACTCTGCTCTATCCTGTGCCAATCGCACTGTCTCTGACACTCCCATCCCGATTACCCCAGTCACTGAATCAATCCACCTTATAGAGGGCCTTCTCCTCCTGCGCTGTCCCTCCATCCTCCGAAGCATGACGTCCCTCTCCAAGGACTGGTCCCTCCTTGCAACATGCCCAAAGTATGCCAGATGAAGATTCAGAATCCTTGCCTCCAAGGAGCAGCCTGGTCTCACCCTCTCCAGGATGAACTTGCTTGTTTTCCTAGCAATGCACGGTATATTAAATACACTTCTCCAGCACCAAAGCTCAAAGGCGTCAACTCTCTATCATCCCTAGTCATTTTTTCAGCTCTCTGATGTAAATTAATTGCAAAGACCATGGTCTGTATCAGGCACACTTTAATCTCCAGACTGATATTGTTGCTCTTCAGTATTTTGGAAATATCTCTGACATCAGACTTTCCCCAAAGCAATTCAAACAATGAATAAGTATGCCAAAAGAAGAATTAATACCTTTGAATTGTGGTGTTAGAGAGGAATATTGAGTATCCAACTGATTTTAAAAAGAATAAGTCTGTCGTAGAGGAAGTGCAACTGTGATGCTTCTGAGAGCCAATGATGGTAAGATTTCTCATACACTTTGGGCATATTGTTAGAAAGGATCATTATTCAAATAAGATGTCATGCTGGGGAAGGTGGAAGGATAGAAAAAGAGAGGAAAACGCTCAAGGAGATGGACTGAAAGTGACTGTAACAATGATCCTGAGTATATCAAAGATTGTGAGGATAGGATAAGCTTCAGATCTATTGTTCATTGTGTCATTATGAGTTATAATAAATTGGAAGTTGTTGCTAGACATATACAACAACAACAACAGTATAATTAATTCTTTGGGTCTAATTTTTTAAAGTTCTTTTCATAAGTGTATGTGAGCAAAATTGTTTTCGAATTACTGTTTTCTCTTTATCCTAAAATATAAACGGTTCTTGTCTTTGCTGTATAGAAATTTCTTAGATATTTTTCTGTATTGTTTCCTTTTCTTCTTTATTATTAGAGGCTAAATTTCACCATTAATATTGTTGTTGTTGTAGTTAGGTGCTGGCAAGTCGAGCATGACCTTATAAACAAATGATCTGAATCCTGTTTTGTCCTGTGCCATCCTCACACTTCCTGACATACGAAAGCTCATTGCAGCAGTCACCATATCAATCCACCTGGTTGAGGGTCTTCCTCTCCTTTGCTGACCCTCCACTTTTCCCGACATCATGTCGCTCTCCAAGGACTAGCACTTGCAACATGTCCAAAGCATGTGAGGCAAAGTCTCATCATTCTTGCCTCCAAAGATCACTCTGGTTGCATCATCTCTAAGACATAGCTGTTCATTCCCTTGGCTAACCACGGGATGTTCATGACAATTTCAATCTCTTCTCCATCCATCATCTACAATCACCACTATTGAGTTTTAATAAATATATTGCACGTTATAGTTACCACAACCACCACAATATTCATCTCTGTAATGTCCTCTAACATGGGAGAAAGATGGACAATCTCTTCCCATGTGATTTAGAGTTTCTAAAAACTGTTGGCAAGTCAGCTATGAGTAGGTTCCAACTTGATTGCACATAACAGTGTTCTCCAATATCCTTTTTCAACTGACCTATTTTCAACCACTACATTTTTGCTATTACTTAAACTTCATATGAATCATGGTTGGAAGGATGGTAGACTAGCACAAGAGAGAAAGATTCTAGATAAGATGGATTGGCATAATAACTGAACTAATGTGGATAGATGTGTTAGAGACAGTGAGATTGATGCAGGATAGGGCAGGATTCAGAGCTATCATCTCTTGAGTCAGTGAGTCACAGGTTACTTGATGGTGTGTAACAACAACTACATAGCATATATTAGTTGTGTCTGACTTTTTTTTCTTTTAGCATTATGATTTTGAGATTCATCCAATTTGTCCTATATGTCATTGTTTTGTATCTTTATATTATTAAGAAATGTATCATTATATGTTTATCAAAAAATGACAGGAAAGTATATTGACAGAGAACTACCAGAAATGCAGGCCAGGTTTAGAAGTGGCATGAGAGACATTATCACCAATGTCAAATGGATCTTGTTGAAAGCAAAGAGTACAAGAGGAATGTCTTTGTCTGTTTAATTGACTATGTAAAGACATTTGACCTTGTGGATCACAACCTGTGGCCAACCTTGAGAAGAATGAGAATCACAGAACACCTGACTGTGCTCATGCAAAACCTATACTTGGACCAAGAAACAGTCATCAGAACAGAACAAGGAAACACTGCATGGTTTAAAATCAGGAAAGGAGTGCATCGTGTCTCCACATCTTTTCAATCTATGTGTGGAACAGATCATTCAGAAGGCTAGACTTTATGAGGAGGAATGTGGCATCAGGATTAGAGGAAGACTCATCAACAGTCTACATTGTACAGATGACATAACCTTGTTTGCTGAAGCTGAGAAGAAGCTGAAGCATTTGCTGCAAAATGTCAAGGACTGCAGCCTTCAATATGAATTGAAGCTCACCATTAAAAAAAAAAAAAACACCAAAAACCAAAGATTTTCATCACTGGACCAATGGTCAGCATCGTGATTGAGAAGAAGAGATTAAGGTTGTTAACAATTTCCGCTTCCTTGGCTCCACAATAAACACTCTTGGCACCAGCAGCCAAGAGATCAAAAGACAAATTTCTCTCAGGAAAGCTTTTGTCAGGGACTTCTCAAAAGTGCAGAAGAGCATTGATGTCATTCTGGAGACTAGAGTATCCCTGATTCAGGCCATGGTCTTTACAATTACTTGCTATGTATCAAAGTGCTGGACAAATGACCAAAGAGGACAGAAGAAAAATTGATACCTTTGAGTTGTGGTGCTGGAGAAGAGTGTTAAACATACCATGGACTGCCAAAAACAAAGAGATTCATCCTGGAAACAGTGAAACCAGGCTGCTCCTTGGAAGTAAGGATTTTAAAGTTCCCTTTCACCTACTTTGGCAATGTGACCAAAGAGGGACCAGTCCCTTAAGAAAAACATCATACTTGGAAGGGTGGAGGGACAGTACAGGAGAAGAATCTGAATGAGATGGATTGACATGGTAACTGGTGTAATCCAGGTGGGTGTGTCAGAGGCAGTGAGACTCGCTCAGGATAGAACTTGATTTCCTTGAAGTACTTTCCTAGTAGTAGAGTAAATGGGTCATATGCGATTTCCATATTCACTTTTTTGAGGAAACATCAAACGGACCTGCAGAGTGGTTGTGCCATTTTACAATCCCACCATCAGTGCATGAGTGTTTCAATCTCTCTGATCTTAGAGAAAAAGCAATTGCTAGTAGAACTTAAATGTTCCTCTTTCCCATTTTAACAAAAAGATCTATCTTGTTGTCGATGTCAAAGTTATTTTAGCCCTGAGTTTGAAATCATGGAACATAATCCAAATTGTTTGGGGAAATGTATTGATCTATTGATAAATTTATTCCTACTAACCAAGTCCATAAACACCATTAAGTATGTTGGGCCACAGAAATACTGGCTTACTTTTAACATTTGCATCCATTTTCTAGGTTGAGTTCCTGAATTTCAACAAGTAAGGAAAGTTGGTATAATTTTGACTCTTATTACTCAGACTACATAATTCTTTTCATTTTGTCACTCTTAAAATTTATATGACAGCTCTTGAGTGATTGATCTTCTATAAGACCCTATGGTCACTCACATTTGCTTATCACCAGCACATAGGGGGCAATCCACAGATTTATGGCTGCCAATAAAAGTTGTTACCAAAAGTACAGTTTCCTTTTTTTTTTCCTGTGCGCTAATTTCTAATAACTCTTGTGCATGAGAGCAATTACTGACAAAAGTCAGCCTCTGTTAATAGAGTTTATCACACTTCATCATATATCCTTTGTCGTTGGAAGCATTTTGACAAGCCCAGGGTTAATTAAAACCAAGAAGACAATAAAATACCCCTAATCAAACATTACAGGTACAGAAATCAATTAGCAGATTTATGGCACTTTGGAGGTTTCCATAATGTATAAAATTCAAAGAAACTGTCGTTTCCATCTCCTCGAGACAGTGTAATTAAATTTCTAATTGAAACTATTTTTCAGTAGGTAATGTGCAATCCACCCAAGTTTGATTTGCATTAAAGTGGGGTCTACAGAGGTTGAAAGAGCCTATGAAATTAAAAAGATCATTGAGTCATTTCCATTATTGTTATTTTGCCTATCTGGAAGTTGGGATACATTATCCTGCATAAGAAAGGTAGGGAGGAAAAAAGGAGTGCTTTGCATGATAAAGGAAATAAGTGATGTCTTCTTACATATCAAGATTCTTTGTCTTTACACAATGCAAAAAAAAAAATCACCAAAGGAGAGTGAACATCTCAGATAATTCACTAGTTTTGTCAGTATTATTAAATAATTCATCTGACTTATTTGTTTTTCTCTAACTTGACTGATTCCTTTGACTGAATTGATTTCAATGATCCCTTGCTACAGTATCATGTAGATGTGGTCTTCAATAAATCATGCCCTTTTGCAGTTTTATTCCACTCCCAGGCCAGTGAAATGTGATGCTGATCACCACGCCTGGAACACATTGTCTGGGTGGGGAATAGGGTGGGGATCAGGCAGGCAATGTTTATTTGTTAAGTGTCTGCAAGTCTGAATTCATGCCTTTTTCAGACACACTGGCTGACCAGCATCTTTTTCTTCTCTGCCTGAAGGTTTCTCCTTCAGCAGTTTGCGTGCCTCACTTTGGTGTTTTCTAAATTATCAACAAAATATCTTATAGCTATGTAAAATTAAACATACACATAGTCCTGTGCCTTCCGTCCATCCCAGATAACTCTCCACCCTTATGATGTTTCTGTCATTTAAAATTAGATGGTTAAGGGATAGTTTTGTTTCTTTCACCTTCTAATTGCTTTTTTTTAAAGTGAAGAACATTTCTAAAATAAATTAGTAATAAAACCCAAAAATAACTTCTTTTTGCTTCCTGAACTCAGAACCACATCTTACCCATTGTTAGGATTTTTACTATTAAATGACTAACCAAACAAAGCCAAATTGTGCTTTTTCTTTCATAAAATGATGGCTCTAGAACAACCTATAACATCAAAGTTAGATTTCAGCTGTTTAATTTAGCCTGTGGACCTGACTCTGAGATTGTGCTAATTCAATATCTATGAAAGCTAAATCTGAACAATTTAGAAGGGCAAAAATCTACTTGAAAAGCTGTTTGAGCCCACATGGACAACAATTGTTAGTCATGTTTTGCTCCAAATAATTTAGATTCTGTAAATTGGACCCATTGTGGGCCTTCACAGCTGGGACTTTCAGTTAAAATAGTTTGGCACAGGGGGAGGAGACAGATTCTGGGCCTGACTGACCTCGCCTGAAGAGATTTCTACATGATTTAAAATTAAGAAATGTGTGTGTTAGGGTTGTATCTTCAATCCATATTTATTTAATCCGTGTGCTGAATATTCAAGAAGCTGGACTCATGAAGAAGAATGTGACATCAGGATTGGGGAAGATGCATCAATAAAGTACATTATGCAAATAACACCATCTTGCTTTCTGAAAGTGAGGAGGACTTGAAGAACTTGCTACAGATAATCAAACACCGCAACCTTCAATGTATATTTTGTCTTAAGGTCAAGAAAACAAAAATCCTCACTGGACCAACAGACAGTATCATGATAAATAGAGAAAAGATTGAAATTGTCAATGACTTTGTCTTACTTAAATTCACAATCGACACCTTTGTTACCAACAGTCAGGAAATAACATTGGGAAAGTCTGCAGATCTCTCCAAATTATTGAGGAGCATGGTGAAAGACTAATACGCACCTTATTGAGGCCATGGTCTTTTCACTTTAGATCTGGACAATGAAAAAAGATGACATAAGAAATGTTATTTGAACCAAGAGGCAGTTGTCAGAACAGAGGAAGGAGACACTGCATGGTTTAAAATTGGGAAGGGTGTCTGTCAGGGATATAGTCTATCTCCATACCTTTTCAATCTGTATGCAGAAAAGATGATCTGGGATGCTAGGCTATATGAGGAGAAAAGTGACATCAAAAGTGGAGGAAGATTCATCAACAACCTGCATTATGCAGATGACACAACCCTGCTTGCTGAAACTGAGGAGAACCTGAAGCACTTGCTGCAGAAGGTCAAGGACTGCAGCCTTATATGTTTTGAAGCACAATATCAAGAAAACAAAGATTCTCACCTCTGGGCCAATTGGCAGCGTCATTATGGATAGTGAAGAGATTGAGATTGTTAACAGTTTTCATTTGCTTGGCTCCACAATCAACACTCTTGGTACCAGGAACCAGGAAATCTAGAGATGAATTCCATTGGGAAAGTCAGGTGTCAGGGACCTCTCTAGAGTATTGAAGACCAACGACGTCAGGCTGGAGAGTAAAATGCACCTGATCCAGGCCATAGTCTTTACAATTGAGTGCTATAAGTCAGAGAGCTGGACAGTGACTAGGGATGATAGAAAGAGAATTGATGCCTTTGAGCTGTGTTGCTGGAGAAGAGTGACTGCTAGGAGAACAAACAGGTTTTTCCTGGAGAAGGTGAAACCAGGCTGCACCTTAGAGGCAAAGATTCTGAAGCTTCGTCTGACATACTTTGGGCTTGTTGCAAAGAGGGACCAGTCCCTGGAGAGGAACATCTCTTTGGGAGAGTGGAGGGACACCACAGGAGAGGAAGACCCTCAATGACTGGGGTAGTGAGAGTAGGTGTGTCAGAGACAGTGATAGAGCAGGGTTTAGGGCTCTTGTACATAGGGTCGCTATGAGTCACAAACGACTCAATGGCACAAAGCAACAATAGCTATGTCTTGTAGTAATGTTTTTTAGTTTTAATTTCAAAGACCTTTAGTGTCTCTAGTTAGGTTTATTCATCCTGTTGTTGGCTATTGTAAATAGTATTGCTTCCCTAGTCTCCTTTTCCATGTTATCTTTATTGCTGTAGAGAAATTTGACTGAGTTTTGTATATTAATCTTGCATCCTGCCGTTCTACTAAGTTGGTCTACTAGTTTTAAAATTTTTTTGTTGAATCTTTGAGGTTTTCTTTGTACACTATCATATCATCCAGTAATAGCAACAGCTTCACTACCTCTTTGCCAATTTGAATGCCTATTTCTTTCTTTTGTCTTATGGCCCTGGCCCACACTTCCAAAACAATATTAAATAGTAGTGGTGATACTGAACAGCCTTGTCTGATCCATGTTTGGAAGGGAAATGCCTTTAGTAGCCTTTCTTCTTTGAGAATGATAATTGGCTCTTGGTTTTTTGCATATACTTTTCATTATGTTGAGTATTTTAATCAGGAAAGGATGTTGGATTTTATCAAAGGCTTTTTCTGAATTAGTTGATAGGATCATGTGGTTCTTGTTATTTGCTTTTTTTAATGTGGTGAATTACGTTGATTATTTTTGTTTCCTTGCAGTCTTCTTATAAATCTCACTTGGTCATTACGAATTATTTTTTTATATGTTGTTGGACTCTATTAGCTAGGATCTTGTTAAGAATTTTTGCATCTATGCTCATGAGGGATATTGGACTATATTTTTTTTGTCGTGTCTTTACCTGGTTTTGGTATTAATGTTATATTTGCTTCATGGAATGATTCTGGGAGTGTTCCTTTCTTTTCTATTTTTTGAAAATAATTTAAGTAGAATTGGTAGTAATTCTTTTCTGAATATCTGGTTGAATTCAGCTGTGAATCCTTCTAGGTCAGGACTTTTTTTTACTATTTATGACATGCTCAATTTCGTCTTTTATGTTGAGTCTTTTAAAATGTTCCACATCTGTCTGTGACCAGCTGGGTAGGAAGTCTGTTTCAAGAAATTTGTCTATTTTCTCTAGATTATCAAATTTATCAGAGTAAAGGTTTTAATAATATTCCAATATTATTGATTTAATTTCTACTGGTTCTATTGGGATATCTTTCATATATTAATTGAATCATTGTGTTTTCTTCCCCACCTTTTTTCTTTTGTTTAGTTTGCCAATGTTTATCTATTTTACTAACTCTTTTGAAGAACTTTTGGCCTTGTTTATGGTTTCAATTATTTTTCTGTTTTCTGCTTCATTGATTTCAGCCCTTAGCCTTAAAATTTCCTTTCCTCTAGAGGTTGTGAGGTTAGCTTGTTGTTCTTTTTGTATTTGAGGGAAATGTTGAATTAAGTTGTTAATTTTGCTTCTTTCTTCTTTTCTTAGATTAGAGGCTATTGCTATGGACCCTGAGGACTACCTTGGCTGTATCCCAAAGATTTTGATATGTTATATTTTCATTTGTTTTGAGGTTTTGCTTTTGTGTGTGTGTATTTTTTTGTTGTTTGTTTGTTTGTTTTTATTTATTCAATGCCTCAGTTGTGTTCAAGTTAGGTGCTATTTAGTTTACATGTGAGTGGTCTTTTATCCTTTACCATCTTGTTACTTTCTAGTTTAGTGATATTGTGGTCTGAGAAGATACTTTATATAATTTTAATGTTTTTTATTTTGTTGAGGCTTGCTTTGTATCCTCATAGATGGTCAATTATGAAGAATGTACCATGTGTGTTATAGGAGAAAGTAATTGATTTTAGTTTGGGTGAAGTACCCCGAATATGTCTAAAAGGTCGAGTTGGCTGATAATATAATTTAGTTCTTCTGCATCTTTGCTTAGTTTTTTTCTTATTTACCTGTCCTTTGTTGAGAGTGATGGGTTAAAGTCTGTCTCTACTGAGTCATAGAGAGAGCGCTGTTGGCCTAGTGGATCCAAAGTTATGCTACCAAGTCAAAGGTGGGTGATTTTAATCTATGGCTTTCAGGCCTGGTTTTAATTGTTTTTGGTCAAACATTCTTCTAAATGGCATAGTGCTGGTCTGTCAATTTGCTTTACAGAGGTAATTCAGAAGTAATTCATGGTTGCTGTGATAGTAAACACTATGATACCGATGTGTCAAGTGTGATAATGGTTACCTGTTATGGACAGTGTTTGGTGGAAATCCCAGATTAAAACAGGATTTGAAACAGAAGTGCCATCCACTTCCAAAATAGCTTGCCTCCAGAAACTCTATGAACTTAGAGAAATGATGAAATTAATTCAAGTGTTCAGGTCTTTTGTTCATAGGGTCGCTATGAGTCATCTACGAGTTGATGGCACTTAGCAACAACAACTAGAACTATTGTGGTACTGTCTATTCCTTTCTTCATCTCTGTTAATCATTATTTTATGTATTTTTCATGTCTATCATTTGGTGTATAGATGTTAACCAAGGTTATGTCTTCTTGAGCTATTGTGCCTTTGACCAGTATGTATTGTCTTTATCTTTTATAATAGTTTCATCCTGAGGTCTATTTTGTCAGAGATTAGTATTGCCACTTCCGCTTTCTTGTAGATGCCATTTGCTTCATATGTTTCTACCATCTTTTGATTTTTTTTTCTCCAGTTAAAACACTTTATTGACGCTTTTGGTAAGTTTTGCAGACATGATTGAAAATGGAAGATAATGCAATTACATATGAGGGGGAAATACTTAATTGGTGTTGTTATAGAAAGTATTGGCTAATTCCAGTGGGTCTTCATCTCTTACTGCCGACATTATCTCCAGTACTTGGATTATATGGCAAGGTTCATTTCTGTCTTTCAGGCAGTGCCCACTTTCCCACTTCTTGGTTGGAAAGGATGTTTTAATGTATTTAGATCCTGCATGTGTGCCTTTGACTCCACACGATGGGGCATCAGTCTCAATCATTAACTTTTCTCTAGGTATTGACTTCAAAACTTCTAAGTTAGCCTAAGTTTTCAGTAAACAACCATTGACCCCTATGTACAGATCCAGGTCAAGCAGGGTGACTGCCACTTCCTTGGTCTAGTCGAATAAGTGCACCACTCGCCCTACACATTGGTCTTTGTTTCTTTTCATTATGTCCAGAAATTCAACATGTGAGTTTTGACGATGAAGAAACATTGGCAATTTTGTTTGTTCTGATAGTTCAAACTGTTTTTCAAAATACTTGACCTGGGAGTCTTTGGGACAAAACTGCGGTCGGTCGAAAGCAAGTCCACATTCTCCTATTTCTACCACTTTCCCCTTGTGGTTCTCAGCGAGATTTAGTAACTCCTTCAAGTAAAGGTCGGGGTTGTTCTTTTCAAATTCACCACATCTTGTTGGATGACATCCAGTGGTACTGAAGAACATATACTTTGTTTGTGTGCCAAATGCAGTGCATATTTACTGTCTTGTAGACTCCCACCTGTAATCATAAACTTTTTTTATTATTATTATTAAATTTTATTAGTTTCAATGAACATTCACAGGGATTCTGGGCTTTCACTCCTTCATTGCCGCACCATTCTCTCCACCCTCCTCCCCAGTTTGTTCTTCTTCCCCACCATCCAAATATCTGTTTCAATTGTCCAATTGCCACAGTGCT
>NW_006399807.1:2744566-2768530 GCF_000299155.1 Elephantulus edwardii
TTGAGCACCACAACAAGATAAAGGTAAATAATCCAATAGAAAAATGGGCACAGGATATGAACAGGCACTTCACCGAAGACGACATTCAGATGGCTAATCATAAACTTTTTAACACCAATCTGTACAGCTATCTCTACTACAGCCTGAAAGTCATCTGCATGGTTTTTGAACCCCTCTGTAAATTCCTCTTACATGGGATCTGTCAAGTTGATACCAATACCTACATATTTAAATCGACTCATTACTGGTGGATCCGGCTCCTCCCTGGAGGAAGCTCATCTTTTGATTTTTTAATCTATCTTTCTTTCTTTTAGGAGTGTCTCCTTTAGGCAACATATTGATGGGTTTTGGTTTGTTTTTTTTCCATTTTGGTATTAATTTTCTCTTAATTGGTACATGTAAACCATTCATATTAAGAGTGATTATTGAGAAGCTAGGCATTATCGCTGTCATTTTGTTGTGTTCCTTTTTCTGTTGGTTAGTTTAGTCCATACATTTTTCTTTGGTGTGTCTGTGTAGATAATTTCTCTTAGTAATTCTTGTAGAGTTGATCTTGTGTTCACAAACTCCTTAAGTTTCTGCTGTTCTGAAAATTACCTAATTTCTTCTTCATATATGATGGACAGCTTTGTTGGGTACAGGATCCGTGGTTGGTAATCATTTTCTTTTAGCCTACTGTATATGCCATCCCAGTGTCTTCATTCTCTCATGATTTCTACTGAGAAATCTGCACTTAACCTTATTAGTTCTCCTTTGTATGTGATTCTTTGCTTTTCTCTAGCTGCTCTTAATAATCTATCCTTACTTTTGATTTTGGGGAATTTGATTATAGTATAGAGCTGTGTTTGTTTTTTTTTTTTTAATCTAGTCTGTTTGGATGTTGCTGAGCTTTTTGAATATAGATTTCCTCATTTTTCTTGATACTTTTGAAGTTTCCCTTTAGTACCTTTTTCTCCTTCTTCTTTTCTGGGATTCCAATCACACACATGCCACTCAATTTGATATTATTCCACATGACTCTTATGTTTTCTTCATTTTCCTTTTGTGTTCTCTTTTTTTTCCCCCTCTAGTAAGTTCTATCTGAGGTTGTGGTCTTCTAGGTCACTGACTCTCTCTCTCTGTTCCATTTCTTTTGCTTTATTTTCTTGCCCTCCCACCATGTTTAAAAATTCTGCTATGTCTGTCTTCATATTCTTGGATGTGTTTCCATGAGTTCCCTTTCTTTCCTATTACTTTGTTGGTCATACACTATCTTGTAATTAATTTTTTATTTTGCATGTCTTTGTTCATGTTTACATTTCTTTATCTTTTGTAACTGCTTCTACAGCTGCTCTTGAAACTCCAGATTGATATATTTCTTCTAGCTCTAAGTTATTCACTTTATGTTTTCAAATCTATCTTCCATTATTTGAAGCTTCTTCAGTATTTTTTCAAATAGCTCTCTGTTGATTTATTTTGTCTGTCTCTCTGACTGTAGGGTATTTACTTTAATTATGTTTTCAGTAGTCTCTTCCATCATTTATACCTTCTTCAGTAGCTGTTTCTATGACTCCATGTCAATGTATTTATCATTTCTTCTAATTTCCTGTCTCTGGGGTATTAATTTGCTCTGCAATCTGATCTGCTTCTTTAAGAGAAGGTTTGCTTTGCTATTTCATGTTTGGGCCTGCCTGTTGTTTCCTTGATAATACCTAACATTCTCCCTAGTATGTGTGTGGCAGTTTCTGTTGTGTTTTTGTAAATTGTAATAGTCGTCTTATCTTTATGATGTTATTTATAAGTTGCAGCCTTTAACTTTTGCCCCTTATCAGTTTCCTGGTGGCTGTCTTCCCCACTGGTTGTCTATGAGTTGCTCTGTTCTTTGTTTCCTGTGAGAAACTTCTCATCCAGGTGTCTTTTGAGAGTTAAGGAGCTGAGTCTATGATGGACTCTTTAAGATAACTTGTTCTGTAGTTTGATGGAAGGGAGTGCTTTCTACCCAGGGCAAGTGAGATCCCAGGGGTGTACCTGGGGTATATTGCTCAGGGGAAAGACCCAGAGAAGTTGTTGGGTTCAAGCAGTATAGCCTCCATGTTTCAGCTGGTGTTCATAGCCAATCTGTGCACCCTTTTCTACTCCTGTGATTGGTCAGGAGTTTGCTCCTCTTGTCTGAGCAGATATAGGGCCAGGAATGTGGGAATATACACACCAGATAGTCTCTAAATCTCAGTTGGTGTTTGTTCCCAACCCTCACACTTGATTCCTCTAATATAGTCACTGGGAAGAAAGTAACTCTCATTTGGTCTGAGGGAGGCCCAAGCAAGAGACAAAGCTCCTTTGCAATTCCCCCAATTCAGCTGGTACTATCAGCCAACATTTGTACCTGTTTCCTCTCCTTAATCTGGTTGGGAGAAAGACGTTCCTGCACAAGCTGACAAAATCTGAGGGTAGAAGCAAGGTCCAAACAGTGAAGTCTCCACTTCTTCATTGGTGCTAGTCATTGACTTGCTCACTTCTCTCTTATACTCTGCTACTCAGAGGGAAGCCACTCCAGCCTGTTTCCTTTCCTGATGGTGGTGGCTTTGCCGTCTTGTTCTTATGCTACTACCCTCTTGCTGTGCCATTTCTGGTATTAGCTTGTCATCATCATTGTTACAACTCTCTGTGTCCTGGGTGTAGGAGGTTCTCAGTGCAGAGACTCCAGCTCTAAAGAATTTTCTCCATTTGTAATTCTTCTTCTTGAGGATATCCTCAACTTCTGTGGGGTTGACTCTTAAGACTTATGGGATGATCAATCCCCTTAAACATTCACAAGAACCTTATTTGCATAATTACTGTCCAATCCCTGTAAGACTTTTAAGTACCTTATTCACATAGTCTCAGTCAATGAATTAAGAGACCGTGAATTAATTAAGAGACCATGGCTAAGATGGTTTTATAAAGGCAATTCACTGCATTGCTGTTCCTTCCCAATTTGTCAACCAACAATTCATCTACTCAATGATAAAATGGAGAGATAAAGTCAAGGGTCTTAATGGGGGAAAAATGCTCTTCTTAATATCATCGTTGTAAGTATTGTTGTTGATTATTGTGCTGTCAAGTTGGAATTGACTTATAGCTGACCTTCCAGTGGGTTTTCAGAGGGAGTAAATCACATGCGAGGAGATTATCCATCCTTCTCCCTGAGAGCAAATGGAGTTTTCGAACCTGCGCCTTCGGGTTGGCAACAGGACTTCTTAACACTAAGCCACCATAGCATAAATGAATATTCTCTGAAGGTCAGTTCCTGGATAGTAGATGCTAGCTTGTTTAGCAGCTTCAAGACTTCTTATTGTTTATATTCCTTTGTCTGAGATGCCACAATCCTGACTTTTCCCCCCTTTGATCTTTTTCATTTCTACATTCATCATTCATATTGAACACGATAGCGTATTCTCTTTACTCCTTCCATGTTCAACTATTCACTCTTACAACTATCCTTTATCATTTACGATTGACTTTTATAGTACTTGTATTTGTATATTGATTGCCTTCCATTTTCTCTTCCTAAATTTTATTCATTCTCTTAAAGTCCAGCTAAAAAACTGCCTTCCTCACAAGGCTTTCCCTGCTAGTTTTTTCTACTACCCAAATGTGACTGAGTTTCTTCCTCCTTTGGACTGCCCTTAAATTAGCGATCCTCCTTTAAGTCCAATTTTTCTACCACCTCACATGTTACTTGTGTATTCTCATTCACCACACTGCTAATATAGATGTTGTAGAAAATTGAACCTAGTAGCTCCTGAATACAGGTCACAATCTGAACTTAGAAAACTTAGACTAATTTTGCTTGCCTAATGCCATCTTGTACTTATTTTTATACTTGTTGTTGTATATCATACAGTCAGGACCAAGCCATCGCTGACCCTTCAGCCAGGGCAACAAAAGTGAAAAAGGTAGTTTGCCGATAGCCTAAAGAATTCCTCAAGAGGCTGTCCTCAAGACATCCATGGTTATAAGATACAGAAGAAGTGGTACTATAAAGACACAGAAGTCTTGTTATATTAGTTTGATGCTTAGTCATAAGGAATACAGGCTCAGAGAGATGAATTGATTTGATGAGAGGCAATCAAATTATCCAATTAGGAACAGGAATGCCTATCTTCCAACTCATACGTAGGTAGGTTTATTTTCTTCCTCTTCAAATTACTACATTGCTTCAGGGCCCATCTCTGAAAATTGCTCAGGGCTGCTATGATCCCTGAGGCAAAAGTATTTTCTGAGTGAAGAAAACACTGATTTGTTTCTTCACAAGTCTTACTCCCAGATGGTGCGCCCAGACTTATAGAATCTCGATAACATAACATTCCCTTTTAGGTCATGGCTAATTTGAAATTCTTTTCCTTTCATAATTTCTAAGTGGAATTCCTTTATTTTCTGATTCCCTTCTCTTCCAAGTTGGGACTGGAATTCTGTATAAGAATTTAGGAATGGTGGTTGTATGCCACAATGGACAAGTGCAAAAACTAACAACAACAAAATCTAAAGGAAGAAGAAAATAGGAGTTAAGAGGAAGTTGAAGAATGTGGTCAGTACTACCAGCATTAACATGAAGCAGTATTAAGTAGTTCATAATAGCTAACTTTATCTTTATGACAACCCAGAATAATCTGAGATTTAGACATATTGAATGATATGCTTCCCCAAACCCCTGCCATTATATTGATTCTTACCCATAGGGACCCTATAGGACAGAATAGAACTCATAGAGTGTCCAAGGATGTAAATAGCTACAGAAGCATTCAGTCCCAAAGCAGGTCACACTCATTGTTATCAGGTTGGAACTGATTGATAGTTGACCCTCCGAGGCAATAAATCCTACGAGAGGAGATTGCCCATCTTTCTCTCTCAGATCTGCAGATGGATTTGAACCATCAGAGAGGTGCTGCCTCGGGTTAGCAGCACAACTTCTGCTGGATGATGCCATCAGTGTTCCTTTGTGGAGCTGCCTCTTGTTTTAGGTATCATCACTCTGACTACGACTCACAGTGACTTTGTGATCGTCAAATAATATGCTTAAGATCCCATAATGAATGAGTTATGGAAACAATATGTGAATCAAAGATTGGCTTCTCCTTACCATACTTTACTGGGGAAATACTGTAATGCACAAAGACATTCTAAGAAGGGATCAAATAAAAGACTGGTGGTAAAATAAATGGGAGTTGATAGATATATCATCGCATTTTTTATATTAAAACAGAGTATTTAAATTGAAAGGTAGGTTGAGGCATTTTCACATTTTCAGGTTTGTGCCTGAAATCTGGGGGAAAGGGTGGAGATTAATCAATGGAACTTTAAGTAACAGTATAATTCAAGATGATTATGCTTTTCTGTGTTCATTTTATTTTGTTTTCACAAGCATATAAGTGGGTATATTTGCCCAGCAGAGCTGTTTCAAGAGCTTTCTTCATTGCTTCTCTCTTCATCAAGTATTTCATTTTCCCATTTGGAAACACACAGTAGCATTATTTACCTTAGTAAGGTGGTTCATGAGATTAAGTTTCTTAGACATAAGGGATATTTCTGTGTCTCTGCTGCATTCTCTGAAGTCTCTAAATTTTACTCATTCTCTGATCTGACTTACAGATGCAGATCCTAACCACCAGAGACAGATCAGTTCTCACTAGTTAAAGGACATGGTCCACCAGATTTCTCAGTCTGCCCAATATTTCAAACACTAGGTGAAAGCTTAGGAGATTCCATGACAATCTTAACTTGGAACCAAATCCTAATATTCTTATTAGCCACTGGGGTTTGATAATGTGCTAGAACAACTCACAGAATATAGGAAAGTACTATACTCACAGTTTTATTATCGTATGAAGGGTACAAATGAAGAAACACATTGGGTATTATCTGATAGAATTCCCAGTGTAGAGCTCCCATATCATAAAAGATATGCTACCTTCTTTATATACACTGGTGTCTTTCTCCAACTAGATAGCTCTCTAAGCTTTGGTATTCAGAGATTTGGAATGTTTTCCATTGATGTTTTGTTTTGGTGATTTGATATTCTGTTTCTTGGAAGCATGCATAATGGATTAAATTCTCTCTCCATATTATATACACACACACACACACACACACACACACACACACACACGAACCTATGTGATAACCTCCTCATGATTCTGGTAAAACAAGTAGTTGTAGGAAGATAAACAGGAGTTCTCTATTTAAAAATTTTTATTATTATTATTAATTTTAATGGAAATTTTAGAGATTTTGGATTTTCATTCATTCATTTTATACTTTTCTCCCTGCCCACCCCTCCCCTCCAGTTCATTCTTCTCTTTGAAAAGTAAGAGAAAAATTCTTTCATTGTTATAAAATTGCTCCCTTTAAGTCCACTCTATTATGCAGCATTTGTTCTGGACTCATCAATAATACCTAATAATATATACCTTTTAAACAGTTCTCTCTCTCATCTGCTTCAATGCAGTATGCATAATTCATCCCATATTTCTCAGTCTGCCCCCCCCAACCCCTATGTCTGTCTAACTTTACAACAGTGGCACTATGCAGTATTTGTCCTTTTGTGACTAAGATATTTCACTCAGCATTATGTCCTTGAGCGTCATCCATTTTGAATAATATTTCATGAGTTCCTTGTTCTCTTAAATATGACCTTTAATACTTTCTCACCAAAGCCACCAGCACACCCCCATCCATGCCCCAGGACAGTCAAAAGAACGAAGAGATGTCTTGGAGAGGATGCAGATGGAGTGCTTTTGGAGGAAAGTACAATGAAGCTTTGCCTCACATACTTTGGGTATGTTTCTAGGAGAGTGACAAGATGCTTAGAAAGGCACAGGGTTGGCTAAGGAAAGGACAAGGTTGATTGCTGCAATAACTGCCTCAATGAGCTCTTGTTTGTCAGGAAATATGAGGATGACACAGGATAGATAGAAAAGGGTTCATATCTTTTGTTCATAGGGTTGCTATGAGTTGAGCTTAACTTGATGACACGCAGCAGCAACAACAAGAATACTTTCTCATTAAAGATAAAAGCTTAGGAAGCTGAGTGGATAAGGGAGACCTTAGGGCCACTGAGAAATACTTGTCAAGAGTGGAGTGCTTCTTTTTTGAATTCAGACCTCTGCATGATGTTCTTTGACATTGGGGCAGGCCACATACATGGTAGTCTCCAAATACTCAGCCCTACAGATGTGCAAAGAAACAACATCTTTCTTCCATAATCAGCAGAGAGAGAGAGAGAGGGTCTTCCCTTAGAGCTGATACCCTGACATGTTATTGTTATGTTATTGAGTACTACTCTTAGTGAACCTATGAACAGCCAACCTAAACCCTGCCCTACCATGTGCCAGCCTCATCATTTCTAACATGCAAGAGCCCATTGCTGAAGTCACTGTGTCAATCCATCTCCTTGGGCATCTTCTCTCCTTCACTGACCCTCCATCTTTCTGAGCATACTGCTCCTTTCCAAGGAATAACCTCACCTAGCTACATGCCTCCTAAACTATAAAAGAGTAAATGTTTGTTATTAGCTGCTAAGTCTGACATCTCTGTTATAGCTGAGTTAGATAACTAAGAGAATATGACAGATTGAATGACTAAACTTCATCTCCTACGCCCCTAAGAACAGGCTGATATCACCAGGTGTCTCATTCTGATCTACTTAGACCCTAAGCACAGTTATTAGGACAGATGGATTAAAGCTCTCATGGAAAACGAAGACTCCAACCAAGGGGAATTCTGATGTTTTCTCTCAGGAACCAAAGAAAAGACCAATTTCTCATGGTGAAGTTAATTGTAAACCCCACGCCAGTAAACTACTAAAAGTTAATGGGAAACTGTCTTCACAGGAAAAAAAAATGAAGTCAATTGCATCATCTTCAGGTTCCTGATGTCCTCATAATATACATACTGCAATACATCTGTGTATGTCTTGGGAGCCTGAAGTTTAATTTTTGTCTTCTTGATTTAGCAGGGTCAAGAGAGTAAAATAAAAAGATACAAGTTTTTTGTTTGTTTCTTTTCTTTACTTACTCCACAACCCTGCTGATAGGTCAGGGGGAATAAAGGATATGCCTGGTCTCTGTTCTTGAAAAGTTTAGGGTACTTGATAGATAGATTGATTGATCTAAAGAATAATAGATTAAAGATTAAAACGTGAAGAACAGGTTAGAGAATAAGATTGGAGGGTAAAGGATATGCTCAAGTATCTAAATATAGTCTGGAAAATAAATATGGAAAATTGTCAGCAAGGAAAAAGTACAGAATGGTCTCAATAAGAGATACAATGAGGTGATTGAAAAGCACTGACTATGTGTTAGATCATCCAAAGGAATTTGGTGGGGTGTCTTTCAAGCTTTGGTAAAACTTCCATACACGTAAAAGAGTTGAATAAAGAGATAGAGTTCAGAAACAAAACCTATGCTTGTAAAAAGCAAGTAGTCATCTCAATAATTCAAGCTTTGGGATGTTGGACACCGTGGTTAATGGTGATATTCCTTCTCAGAGGCTATATAACACTATAATCCTGACATCATTGTTTACACTCTGAGTGACCCTTTGGTAGTGATTTAATTAGTTTTACAATGAACTTTTTTTTTAATTGTTGATAGTTTTAATGGTACTTACCTAAGGAATGGATTATACAATTAAGTAGGTTAACACAGGCAAAAATCTATAAATGGTTCATGGTACATACAAAGTGATAAAAAATGTTAGTTATTTATTATTACTAGATAAGGGCATATATTTAAATATAATTTGTTGTTGTTGTTGTTATGTGCCGTAGAGTCGCTTGCGACTCAAAGCCACCCTATGTACAACAGCCCTAAACTCTGCTCTGTCCTAAGCCAATCGCACTGTCTCAGACATACCCATCCCAATTACCCCAGTCACTGAATCAATCCACTTCATAGAGGGCCTTCCCCTCCTGCACTGTCCCTCCACCCTCTCAAGCATGCTGCCCCTCTCCAAGGACCGGTCCCTCCTTACGACATGTCCAAAGTATGTTAGACGGAGCCTCAGAATCCTTGCCAAATATAACTTAGGCTGACAATTATATTTTGAGAAGGATTTTATAGTTTGATCCTTATCCTTTCCCCCCCCATTAGGCACTGTTTTACATTTGCCTATTCCAGACATTCATTTCCACCACCCCAATGACAGAATCAATCCATCTCATCAAAGGTCTTCCTCTGTCAGAGACGGCAAGGTTGGCACAGGATAGAGCAGCCTTGTACATAGGGTCTCTGTGAGTCTCAAGTGACTTGATGGCACATAACAACAACTACGGTCCAGACAATTGAAGAGAAGAAAAGGGAGGAGATAAAGCTAAAAGAAACAGAAGAGATTAAGGAAACTCCACAGTCCTTCTTTGAGAAGTTCTGTATCAAACTAGTTTTAAAAGACTGGACATGAAAATAGTTTGAAGAAAGAGAAATGTAAACATTAACAATCTTGTTATACGAATTATGTGGACTTGAGCACATTTGTGTTTTGATGCTGGTTTTGTCTTATCCTTGATTTTTCTCATGCAGAATAAAAATTCTTTTCTCTCCTTTCCATTCTAGACTCCAAATGCTTCTTATTTTGCCCTTCTTGGGGAAAAAAAATCCAAACACCCCCAAACTCCTAGGCTACATCTCTTGTAACTCCAGCAATGTGAGCAAGCTTTTGTTCCCAGTGTTGGCAGCGATTCCCCTTCATTTGTCCCCCTGCCTGTCTGCAGGTCTCAGAGTCTCTCTGCTGTCTGAGATTGCTCAGAGCTGGTGGATTCAAGCCACAGGACTTCTTTCAGGAGCCAAACAAAGAGAAAGGAGCCTTTCATCCAATCTAGCCTCAAAGTCAGGTACTCCCTGGTGAGTTCTTCACAAAGCATAAGCCCTTGGGCGCCTCCCCTGGAGTTTGTCTTTTGTTTCCTTATAGGGCATGTTCCTGGCAATGGGCAGAAGGAAAGGACCGCCCAAGTCAGCAGTTCCCTCTCTCTGCAAGCATTGCAGGTTGGTTCACTGCTCAGTCCACAGAAGTCACTAGTTTGACCTGGTCCATCCAAAAGTCAGCCTGAGTCCTTTATTAGTGAGTTTGAAAAACACTTCAATCATAGCACCAGATGGTACTCAAACCAATTTGGATTGTTAGCTGAGGCCTACTCATTTCCAAGGATTTGGTCTAACATCAGTATTATTCCCCTCAGTGTCCATCTAACCCTAAGGACACATGGAAATGCTCTTACTCAGATGACTCTGATAAGAAATAATATTTTCTCGACATAGGAGCTCTGATGGTCTAGGGCAGGAAGTTGCACTGCAATCCTGGAGGCACATGGTTTGAATCCATCAGCTGCTCCAAGGGAGAAGGATGGACAAACTCCTTCCGTGCTATTAACTGCCTCTGAAAACCTAGCAGAGGGTCGGTTCCAACTCGAGAGTACACAACAGTGATGACATAGGACCATAGTTGTTATATTTTCCCATTCTTATTAACTCATTCAACAAATTTTATTGAATGTTTGCTATGTATACTAGACATTTTAGATACACCAAAAAGAGATTAATTTCTGTTCTGTGAATACTTATTGGTAATGTGCTATGTACCTGTCAAGCTTTAACATGGATAATAGCATATGCAATCAGTAAGATAAGATACTTGTGTTTAAAGAATTCATAGTTATATAAAGATGAGCAGTCTAGTTGTATAGTGAACTTTGGGGTAAAATAGGTGTCCTGAATCTATTTCTTTTCCCTTCACCACTTAAACTGCAAAGGAAATTTAATTTTATGACCCATCCTCTTAATCATTCTAAAAAATAAATTGTCAATAGCATTAATATACCACCTCTGAGGCTGCTGTTGTTGGTTTGTGCAAAACCGTTTAGTACTCTACTACCAGGCAAAAGGCTTGTATTTAGAACCCACCTAAATGTATTTCCCAGACGGACTCACTCAGAAGGTAGCAGGGCAATCTGCTTCCAAAAGGTCACAGACCTGAGCTCCCTATAAAATAGTTCTATTCTGCATACACAGAGTTGTCATGTCTTCAGACTAATGCAGTGGCAAATAGCAACAGCAACAAAAGGGGAATACTAACACAGAAACAAACCACTAAGGATTGATGCAGAGAAAAACAATGATTTAGTTCTCTGCTAGCTTGATGCTGAAAGAATGGTCTCTGGACCAGTTACAAAAGCAGACTTCATCCTAGGCATGACAAGCTTAAATCTGCATTTTAACAATCCCTTACACATGAGTAATGTGCATGGTGAAGAAATTATTTGAGAGGCTGGATTCTGTGAAGAGGAATGTGGCATCAGGATTGGGAGAAAATTCATCAATAACCTTTGGCATGTAGATGTACCGAAAATTTCAAAAGGCAGCTCAGGACAACAAAGCAAGATACTATAATGAAATGTACAGAGACCTGGAGTCAGAAAATCAAAAGGGCCGAATTCGCTCAGCGTTTCTTAAGCTAAAGGAGTTGAAAACCAAATCCAAGCCACAGGTGAAAATACTTAAGAATACTTTGGATAGAATGTTAAATGACCCAGGAATTATAAAAAGAAGATGAGAGGAGTACACAGAGTCACTGCATCAGAAGGAATTGGCTGACACAGAGGAATTTCATGAAATAACATATAAGCAAGAGCCTATGGTCATGAAGGAGAAAGTTCAAGTTTCTCTGAAGGAATTGGCAAAAAACAAGGCTCCAGGGGTTGACAGCATACCAATTGATTTATTTCAACAAACAGATGCAGCCCTGGATGTGCTCACTAAGTTGTGCCAGGAAATCTGGAGGACAGCCAGCTGGCCAACTGACTGGAAAAGATTGATATTTGTTCCCATTCCAAAGAAAGGTGATCCAACAGAGTGTGGAAACTTTCAAATAATATCATTAATATCACATGCAAGCAAGATTCTGCTGAAAATTATCCAAAAATGTTTGGAACAATATGTCAACAGAGAACTGCCAGATGTACAGGCTGGATTTAGAAGAGGTCGTGGTACTAGGGATATTATAGCTAATGTTAGATGGATCTTGGCAGAAAGCAGAGACTACCAGAAGAATGTCTATCTGTGCTTCATTGACTAGGCAAAGGCTTTTGACTGTGTGGATCACAACAAGCTATGGCTGACTCTGAGAAGAATGGGAATCCCAGAACACTTGATTGTGCTTATGCAAAAGCTATACTTGGACCAAGAGACAGTTGTCAGAACAGAGCAAGGAGACACTACATGGTTCAAAATCAAGAAGGGGGTCCATCAGGGATGTATTTTGTCTCCATACCTTTTCAATTTGTATGCAGAACAGATCATCTGAGATGCTGGGCTGTACGAGGAGGAATGTGGTATCAGGATTGGTGGAAGAGTCATCAACAACCTGCGTTGTGCAGATGACACAACCTTCTTGCCTAAACTGAGGAGGACCTGAAGCACTTGCTGCAGAGGGTCAAGGACTGCAGCCTTCAATATGGATTGAAGCTCAACATCAAGAAAACAAAGATTCTTACCACTGGGCCAATTGGCAGCCATCAGTATGGATGGTGTAAAGATTGAGATAGTTAACAGTTTTAAGTTTACTTGGTTCCACAGTCAACACTCTTGGTAACAGCAGCCAGGAAATCAGGAGACAAACTGCATTGGGAAAGTCAGCTGTGAGGGACCTCTCAAGAGTACTGAAGAGCAACGACGTCAGGCTGAATACAAAGGTGTGCCTGATCCAGGCTATAGTCTTCTCAATTACGTGCTATGCATCAGAGAGTTGGACAGTGAATAGGGATAATAGAAAGAGACTTGATGCCTTTGAGCTGTGGTCCTGGAGAAAAGTGTTGAATATACCGTGGACTGCTAGGAGAACAAACAGGTTTGTCCCGAAGAGGATGGAGGCAGAATGCTCCTTGAAGTCAGGGATTCTGAAGCTTTGTCTGATATACTTTGGGCATGTTGCATGGAGGGACTGGTCCTTGGAGAAGGACATCATGTTTGGCAGAGTGGCGGGACGGCACAGTAGAGGAAGACCCTCGGTGAGATGGATCGATTCTGTGAGTGGAGTTGTGGGAATGAGTGTGTTTGAGACAGCGAGGTTGGCACAGGATAGAATGGAGTTCAGAGCTCTTGTACATGGGGTCGCTATGAGTCACAGATGACTCGATGGCACATAACAACAACAACAATGTAGATGATACAATTTTGCATTCTGAAAGTGAGGAGGACTTGAAACACTTGCTGTAAAGATAATATATTGCAGCCTTCAATATGGATTTCATGTCAACATCAAAAACAAAAACCCAAAAATTCTCACCACTTGGCCAATAGACAATAGCTGTCATGATGTTGTTGTTATTTGCTGCTGAGTTGCCTGCAACTTATAGCAACCATTTTTACCAGAGCTCTGAAGTCTGCCCTATCTTGAACCAATCTCACGGACTCTGACATACCCACCTCCATGACTCCAGTTACTGTATAATTCCATCTCATCCGGGGTCTTCCTCTCTTTCTCTGTCCCTCCACCCTTCTGAGCATGATATCTTTCTCCAAGGACTGCTCCCTCTTGGCCACATGCCCAATGAATGTGAGACAGAGCTTTAAATTCTTAGCCTCCAAGGAGAAACTTGGTTTTACTCTCTCACAGACAGGCCTGTGTTTTCTTGGTATTCTATGGCATGTTCAAGACTCTTTTCCAAAACCACAACTGAAAGACATCAATTTTCTTCCTGTCATATTTAGTCATTGTCCTGCTTTCTGATATATAGCAAGTAATTGTGAAGACTATGGCCTGGATCAGGTGTACCTTAGTCTCTAAACTGACATTGTTACTTCTTAGTACTCTGGATATGTCACTGACAGCAGATTTTCCCCAGTATTCCTGACTGCTGGTGCCAAGAGTGTTGATTGTGGGGACAAACAAGCTAAAATCGTTAATCTTACTTTCCTCTCCATCTATCATGGTGCTACCAGTTGGCCCAGTGAGAATATTTGTCTTCTTGATGTTGAGCTTCAATCCATACTGAAAACTACAGTCCTTTTTGCAGCAAACCCTTTAGGTCCTCCTCAGTTTCAGCAAGAAAGATTGTGTCATCTGCATGATGCAGGTTGTTGGTTGTGTCTTCCTACAATTCTAATGCCACATTCCTCCTCATAGAGCCCAGCTTCTCAAATATTCTGTTCTGCATAAAGATTGAAAAGGTAATGGGTGACAGGACCTATCCCTGATGCACCCCTTTCCTGATTTTTAACCATGCAATGTTTCCTTGTGTAAGAATCAAATATCAAAAACTCAGTTTCTGACAAAGTGCAGCTACCTCCATGGCACTCGCTTGCATAGTTGGCAGCAAGCAACCTCCCCCACCTGTGATAAACCACACTCTGTTGGCCAACTGCCTCCCTGAGCTATAGCTAACCAATAGAGAGCAAACTAGTACTAGAACTATTATAAGTAGCCAATCATAAACTGTGTAGTTAGACAAAGAAGCAAGAAAGTATAAAAGGGAGGGCTCGCTTGTTCTCGGGGCTCTCAGGTGGATGCTGCAGTGTCAGCACGCGGGAGCCCGGGTTCGAACTCAAAATAAACTTTGTTAATTCGGCTAATTGGCTTGGTGGTCTTTTCTGGGGACTCGCTCCGTTACACCTTGTTCTGTTCTGACAACTGCTTTCTTGTCTGAATATACTAGGCACAATCAAGTGCTCTGTCATTCCTAGTCTCCTCAAGGCTAGCCACAATTTGTTGTGATCTACACAATCATGTGTTACTGCATAGTGAATGAAACACAGATAGACAGTTCTCTGGTAATTTCTGCCAAGATCTATCGGACTTTGGAGATAATGTCTCTAGTGACACAACTTTTCTAAACCCAGCTTTGTTTTTCTGGTTGTTATCTGTTGCTGTACTGTCCCAGTAATTTTTAAATAATCTTCAGTAGAATTTTGCTAGTGTATATTAGTGATATTGTTTGATAATTTCCACACTCTGTTGGGTCACCTTTTTTTTGGAATAGAAGTAACTATGTATCTCTTCCAGTCAGTTGGCCAGGTAGCTGTCTTCCAGATTTCTTGGTACAACCTGGAGAGCGTGTACAGAGAAGTATCTGTTTGTTGAAATATGTTATCTGGTATTCCATCAATTTCTAGGGCTTTATTTTTTGCCAAGTCCTACAGAGCAGCCTGAAGAAAAGAATGAAACTGTCAATGACTTAATCTTACTTGGATCCACTGTAAGTATACTTGACACCATTATTCAGGAGCTAGGAGACATGCTGCCCTGAGAGAGTCTGCACTAAGGGACCTCGCCAAATTGCTGAGGAGCAATGATGTTAATTTGAGGACTAAGGTGCACCTGCTTCAGACCATAATCTTATTAATAATTTCCTATGCATCTGAGGGCTGGACAATGAATAAAGATTACAGAAGAAAAATTGATGCCTTTGAGTAGTGGTGTTCGAGGAGAATATTGAATGTCCCTTGGACTGCCAAAAGAACAAACAGATATGTCTTTTAAAAAAGTGAAGCCAAATTGCTCCTTGGAAGCAAGAATGGCAAAGTTTCATTCCACATATTTTGAGCATGTTGTTAAGAAAGGCTATTCCTTGGAGATGAATATCATGCTTAGAAAGGTGGAGGGACAGCAAAGCTGAAGACACTCAACAGAGTGGATTGACCCAGTGACTGCAGCAATGAGCTCTAGTGTGTTAGAGATGTTGAGGTCGGCACAGGATAGGATAGGGTTCAGATTTATTTTTTATAGGGTCACTATGAGTCATACTGAATTCAACAGCGCGTAGTAGTAGTAATCATCATCATCATCATCATCAACAACAACAAAAACAACAGTAATGCACATGAGCCACTAAATATTTAGAATATGACCATTTGGAAGGAAAGTTAGGTCTAAGTTAAAGTCTTAGACAGTGGTTGGCTACTCAGTGACTTTTACAAATCCTGACAGGAAAATTTCTCAACAGGGTTGGCTTATGCTATTTAACTAACTAATCAATCAGAATTTCTTTCTTAGGAAATGAAACGTCAGTCTAGAGACTAAGATACAACTGATCCAGGCCATGTTCTTCACACACTTGCTTGCTATACATCAGAGATCTGGACAATGACTAAAGATGACAGAAGAAGAATCGATGTCTTTGAGTTGTGGTGTTGGCGAAGAGTCTTGGACGTAACAGGGACTGCCAAGAAAATGA
This sequence comes from Elephantulus edwardii, assembly GCF_000299155.1. Lineage (NCBI taxonomy): Eukaryota > Metazoa > Chordata > Mammalia > Macroscelidea > Macroscelididae > Elephantulus > Elephantulus edwardii. The sequence continues at coordinate 2,760,744 of NW_006399807.1, forward strand.
ATAGGTCTGTCTTGCAGAAGGTGAAACCAAGTTTCTCCTTGGAGACTAAGCTTTTGACGTTCTGTCTCACATACTTTGGGCATGTGGCCAGGAGGGAGCAGCCTTTGGTGAAGGACATCATACTTAGAAGGGAGTGACAGCGCAGGAGAGGAACAGTCGGGAAGAGATGGATTGATATAGTAACTGGAATAATGGGGGTACATGTGTTGAAGTCGGTGAGACTGCTTCAGGATAGGGCAGACTTCAGAACTATTGTACATTGGGTCACTATGGGTTGCAGGCAACTCAGTGGCACATAACAACAACAGGAAATGAAAAATAAAACAAAACAACAACAAAAACATCCCTAGATAGAATTAATGGAGCATAGGGACACACACATACATACTAAGTTGAAACCATGAAAACTGGTAGAGAAGAGTGATGAAAATAGAGCATTTCTATGTTTTCTAGTTCTCTGAGGAAAGTGCTGGAAACCTTAGCGTGTACTCCTTTTTTTTCACTGCCAACACTGAAAGGGAAACTATCCTATTGAATTTTACAGACAAGCAACCTAGAGCTCAGTCTTTTGCTGAGGGGGGGCATCTATTTTGGGGTCACTCAGGTTCAAGGGTAATGGCATGGGCAAAACTCACCCTCTAGAGACACAAACAAACAGCCTTCAAGTCCTCACATAAATTCACATGAAAATATTATAAAACTGAGATTCCTGGCTTTATCCTCCTTTCAAAGAAGTTTATAATCTTTTTGAGGAAGTAAGAATAAAGACATTTTTTTAAAAATCTAGCTATCTAATGGTTTTTAATGAATATTAAATATTTATATGGACTGCCAAAAGAAAAAACAAATGTGTCTTTGAAGAAATGTAGCCAAAGTGTCCATGGAGGCAAAGATGATAAAGCTTCATCTTACATACTTCAGACATATTGCTAGGACAAACTATTATTTGGAGAGGGACGTCATACTTTGAAAGATAGAGGTCAGCAAATTAGGAAGATCCTCAACAAGGTGGATTAATGTGGTGACTGCCAAGATGGGCCCTCATGCGTCTAGAAGTGTGAGAAAGGCACAAAATAGGAAAGGCTTTATAGGGTCATGATGGTTCATACTCGACTTGACAGCACCTAACAACAACAATGACAATGGTTTTCTAGAAGATTCATAAAGTTTATAGAGGTAGTAGTATTTTAGCCTTTAATGAAATATTTTTAAGTTCCTTTCAGCTTTGAAAAAAGCTAGGACTGAGTCTGTTGAGGTAATAGAAGGAAAAGTTAATCAATTGTTGTCATTTCCCAGAATATCATTGCTTCAGTTTACTAGTGGGAATAAACCACACACCAAAACATGGTTTTCATATGTAGAATTTTTTCCCCACACTTAGAATGCTATAAGTCTAAATTTAGAGTTCTGGATTTAGGGGAAGGTGTTTCTTTTCCTGTCAGCTCTGGAGGCAGGTCCTTATATCTTCACCTTCTGCTTCTAGTGTCTTAGAAATCTTCATGTATCTTGGAACTTACCCCATCTCTGCTTCTTTCACTTGCTTGTTTAATCATTTTTATATTTCAACAATACTTAACTCAAAACACTGTTCTCATCTAACATAGAAAAACAACCAGTTCTCAAATGGGAATAAAATTTCAGGCATCAAGGTTAGAATTTACAACACATATTTTTGGAAACACAATTCAAACTATAACGTTTCATCCTTAGGCTCTCCAAAATTCATGTCCTAGCAACATAAAAAACATACTGTCTAATATCATCCCTTAAGTCTCAAATCAATTCCAAATTCCTGCCGAGGGCAAAATTCTTCTTCAACTGCGCACCTGTGAAATCTAGAATAGAAGTTATCTGCTTCCAAAATACAATAATGCAACAGGAACAAGTTAGCTCTTCCAATTTACAAATTGAGAAATAGGAAAGAAAGAATAGTAAGTGTCAAACAAATACAAAACCCAACAGAACAAATTGCATTAACTCTCAAACTTGAAAACAATCATCTATTCCCTGAGACCATCTAGACAATGACCCTACCACTTAGACTCTGTAGGGTGATGATGCCCTCTTAATTCTGAACGGAGACTCCTCAGCCATAGTCTTCAGTTCTGTCATCCTGGTCTTCTGTTCCTTTGGTTTTAGTCTGTCTAGTTTTGCCCTTTCCTCCAACTTCAGCAGACTAATTATTTCTGATCATTGACATCAGCAGCCCTACACCAGCAGCTTGGGCTGATCATATCATACCCACCTTAAAGGTAACTCCATACCAAGCTGGTGAAGATCTGACTCTATAAAACCTAGGAAGCTGTGGTCTTACTCTTGGAGAGCCAGTAATCCATGATCACACACTTTAAAAACAATGAAAGTGCTAATTCCCATGTTCCTTTCAACAATCCTCCTAACTGTTCCAGTGAGGATATACATCTTTATTTGGAGGAAAACAGATGCTTTTCCTTCACCTCTTTCCTGCCTATAGAGTTCTAAGAGGTATAAAGCATTCTTTCTTTTCTTTTTTTTTCTGTCTCCCTCAATCTAAGCAGATGGATTTTTCTACTTCAGTAAATGGTCAGATCCAGCAATCACCAACTTAATTTTTTTTAACCAAGTATTATGTAGCCATGTTCTTGTTAAACATTCCAGGACATGTATATTTAGTTAATGCAAGAGAATTTTCTAAATCTTTAAGTTTTGTTTTCATTTTGACAGTTCATTTTTAAATCCATCTATTTTTCTATTTCATTTTCTTTTAAGTTTCACAGAGAAGTTGGATAGCTCCTCTAAGTTCTTGCTTAGTTCATGACTTAGAAGTTCTACCTTCTACTAAACATTTGCACATAATTAAGAAAAGTTCTTTGCCACTACATAAAAAGCATTGCCTTTCCTCCATGGTCCTATTATATGGTCACCATTTTCTTTTGAAGCTCACCAGAAGCACATTTAACATTCACATTTCGAGTGACATTCCGCATATGTTGTCTAAGACAATAAAGACTTTCTCTATATCTCTTCTCATTTCTTTCTGTGCACTCACCAGAATTGCCTTCAACATCATAACTCTACTAATAGTTTCTCCAAGCCAATGTAGGCTTTTGCTACTATTGTTTTTATTGTTATATGATTCATAGTGACTCTATGAACAAAAGATTGAAACTTTGTCCTGTGCTGTGCTATCTAATAATCTCTGCCATGTTCACGCCCATTGTTCTAGTCACTGTGTTAATTTGTCTTTTTGAGGATGTTCCTCTCTCCCTGATCCTCTACTTTTCCAAACATGTTATCTTCTTCCAAGGACCCATCCCTCTTGACATGCCCAAAATATGTAAGATGAAGTTTTACCATCCTTTCCTCTAAGGAGTACTATGGCTACACTTCCTCCAAGACAGACTTGTTTGTGCTCTTGACCGTCCATGGCATATATTCAGTACTCTTCACCGATACCACAATCCCAAGACATTAATTTTTCTTCGATCTTTTTAAATTTTTGTCTAAATTTTACATGCACACGAAGCAAAATAAAATATCATGCACACCTCTCCCATGAAAGTGACGTCTTCTTTTTATTTGGTGGAGACGAGCTGTCTTTATTGCTAGGGTGCTGGGGCGCTGGTGCTCAGGAGCTCTTGGTGGGGCGGGTTCGCTTCCTCTTGACCATCACAGGCTTCTTCTGGCTGCGCAGGATGGCGCTGGCCCTGCGGATGGCGGCCATTCTCAGGTCGGGCCGGTACTTGTTCTTGCGGATCATGTGGCGGATGCTGCTGAGTGTGGCCCGGGCATTCTTGTGGATGGTGGTCCGCACGTAGGAGGTGGCTGGCTTCCTCTGGCCTGACCTCCGCTTCATCACCACCAGGACCCCTTGTTGTCAGGGGGCCAGCTCCACGACCACGGTCTTGTGGTTGATCAGCCCATTGTAGCAGAAAGAGTTACGGGCTCGGTGCTGTAAGTCAGCTTGTTCCTCTTAATGAAGAAGCTGGAGCAGTTATGCACGACCATGCATTGCAGATGGGCAGACATGGTGGCAGCTCCTCTCGCCGCGGCAGCTGGAGGCGGCAGTGATGTCTTCTTTATTTAACACTTTAAAGAGGTCTTTTGCAGCAATTTTCATCCAATGCAAGGGATTTTTTGATTCTTTGACTGCTCCTTCCAGGAGCATGGACTAAGGAGCAAAGTAAAACAAAATCCCTGACATCTTATTCTTTTATCCTGATGTTGTTTGTTGGTCCTATTTTGAGCATTTACTTTCCTTTCTGTTGAGGTATAACCCATAATGAGGGTGATAGTCTTTGTTCTCCATCAATTAGTGCTTCAAATGTTTTTGTTTTCCGCAAGGAAGTTTGTGTTATTTGTTGTTTTTAGGTAATGTTAAGTCAGAATTGACCCATAGCATACCTTCCCGAGGGCTTTCAGAAGCAGTGAGTCATACAGGAGGAGGCTGCCTCTGTCTCTCCCCATGGAGAAGCTGGTAGACTCGAACCATGTGTCTTCAGGTTGGCAAAGTAGATCCTTACCACTAGGTTACCAGAGCTTCCCTGTGTCATCTACAGGATGTCAGGGAGTTTTTCTACAGTCCTGAATCTGTGTTCTTCAGATAGTCCTGTTTATCAGATTATTTGCTCAACATACAGATTGAATAAATGTGGTGAAAAAATAAAACTCTGATTTTAAACCATGCAATATTCCCTTGTACAGAATGAATAACTTCTCCTTGATCTATGTGTAGGCTTTGCATGGGCACATTTAAGTGCTCTGGAATTCCCATTCAAAATTCTATTCACCATTTGTTGTGATCTACATAGTCAAATTCCTTTGCATAGTCAATAAAATGCAGGTACGTATCTTTGTGATAATTTCTGTTTTCAGCTTGTTAACTATCATTAACAGTAATAATCTATTTATATCCCTCCTCTCACATCCTCCTCTAAATCCAGCTTGAATATTTGGCAGTTTCCTGTCAATATTCAAATAGTTTTTATATTCAAATATTCCTGTCAATATTAAAATAGTTTTTGAAGTATCATCAGCAAGATTTTACATGCATATGACATTAATGATATTGTTCTATAATTTCTGCATTCTGTAATCTCTTCTAGGTGGTTGGCCAGGCACCTGTCTCAAATGTTTCTTGGCTAGAATCATAGTCAATGTGAACATTCAGCAATGCTTCCATTTGTTGAGATATCTCAATGGGTATTGTGTTAATACCTAAGGACTTGGGTTGGGGTTTTGTTTTGCTTGCCCCCCCCAAAAAAAATACTGAAAGTATTTTCAGTGCATCTTGGACTTCATCTTTCTCTGCAATTAGTTCTTGATGACACACTGCTTCTTAAAATGGTTGAGGGCTAAGTCACACTTCGTTGGGATAGTGAATTCTTCCATCTTCTTTTGATACCTCTTCTATAATTCAATACAAACTTTTCACTATTCCAACTGAAGGCCTGAGTTTTTTCTCAATTTTTAGCTTGCAAAAAGATCAAGTGTGTTCTCTCCTTTTGATTTTCTAACTCCAGGGTTTTGCACATTTCATTATAATACTTTGCTTTGTCTTCTTGAGTTACCCTCCGAAATGCTCTATCAGTTCTTTTACTTCATAATCTGTTCCATTCATTTTAGGTTTTCTACATTCAAGAGCAGCATGCTCCTCTGACATCATTTTGATATTTCTTCCTTTCTTGTCTTTTTTTCTAGCATTAATTGAGAGTTGAATGAAAGCTTACAAAGCAAATTAATATTTAATTCAAAACTCATATGTTAAGTTTCATAACATTAATTTTAAAACTTATAATGAAATCGCACTTTTCTTACTTCTTCCTTGTAACCCTAATTTCTATTATGCCTTCAATAGCTCTATGTGTCTTCTCGTTCACTGGTGACATTGCATTGGCATTCCTTTGTTGTACATTGCCTTTCTCTTCAATCTTAGTATGTATCTATTATCAATTTACTAACTTTCACTCTTCTCTCCCTCCCTTTCTATCTCCAGTAGATATTCAAGAATCATTCTATCTACATGTAAACTATTCCTTATCTTTTTATAAGAGTAATCTTATACAATACTTGCCTTTTTTTGTGACTGACTGATTTCACTCAGCATAATGTCTGCTATAATCATTCTTCTTATGCAGTGTTTCATGGATTCTTTATCGCTCTTTAGTGTTGGATGATCCTCTGTTCTGCGGTGCACACCATAGTTTCATTAACCATTCATCCACTGTTGGACTTGGTCTTTTTCTCTTTTCTGTTGCAAATAATGTTGTACTAAACATGCTTGTATATACATCAGTTTGTGCCACAGCTCTTATTTCTTTAGGATTTATACTTAACAGTGAGATTGCTGGATCAAATGACATTTTAAAGACAGTGCCAAACTGCTTTCCAAAGTGATTACGCCATTTTACATTCCCACTAGCAGTGCCGATCTCTCTACACACTTGCCAAAATTTGTTGTTTACTGTCTGATTACGTTTTGCTATTGTTGCTGGAATGAGAGGATACCTCATTATTGTTTTGATTTGCAACTTTCCAATAGCTGATTAGATTGATCTATTCCTCATGGGTTTGTTGTACATCTGAATGCCTTCTTTGGTTAAATATATATTCCTGTACTCTGCCTATTTTGTAATTAAGTTGCCTTATTCTTGTTAAGTTATTGGAATTTTCTACTAATTTTAGCAATTAGCTCTTTGTCAGACATGACAATTTTTCCCCCCAGTCTGCAGGTTCTGTTTTCATTCTTTGGAGAAATCATCTGAGGCAAAAAGGGACTTAGTTTTTAGGAGATCTCAATTGTCCAATTTATCCTCTGTTGACTATGCGTCTTCAGTTATATTCAATAATCTGTAGGATAAATTGTTGTTGCTGTTGTTATGTGCTATTGAACCACTTGCGACTCATAGTGACCCTATGTACAACAGCCCTGTATCCTGCTCTATCCTGTGCCAATCTTATTGTTTCTGACACACTTACCCCCATTACCCCAGTCACTCAATCAATCCAGCTCACTGAGGGTCTTCCTCTCTTGTACTTTCCCTCCACCCTCCCAAGCGTGACGTCCCTTGTCAAGGACTGTTCCCTCATTGCAACATGTCCAAAGTATGTCAGACAAATCATCAGAATCCTTACCTCCAAGGAGAAGCCTTGTTTCACCCTTTCTAGGACAAACCTGTTTGTTCTCCAAGCCATCCATGGTATATTCAGTGCTCTTCTCCATCACCACAGCTCAAAGGCATCAATTCTCCTTCTGTCATCCCTAGTCATTGTCCAGCTCTCTGATGCATAGCAAGTAATGTCAAAGACCATGGCCTGTACCAGGTGCATCTTAGCCTCCAGACTGACATCATTGCTCTTCCACACTTTGGATAAGTCTCTGATAAGATATTCCCAATGCAATTAATCTTTCCATTTCCTGGCTGCTGGTACCAAGAGTGTTGATTGTGCAGCCAAGCAAACTGAAGCTGTTAACAATCTCAATCTCTTCATCAACTATCATGCTACCAGTTGGTCCAGTGATGAGAATCTTTGTTTTCTTGATGTTGCACTTCAATTCAAGTTTAAGGCTGCAGTCCTTGACCTTCTGTAGCAAGCACTTAAGGTCTTGTTGTTTGTTGTTGTTATGTGCTGTCGAGTCGTTTTCGACCCATAGCAACCCTATGCACAACAGCCCTAAACCCTTCTCTATCCTGCGCCAGCCGCACTGCCTCAGACACACCCATCCCGATTACCCCAGTCACCGAATAAATCCATCTCATAGAGGGTCTTCCCCTCCTGCGCTGTCCCTCCACCCTCCCAAGCATGAT
>NW_006399807.1:2772470-2809089 GCF_000299155.1 Elephantulus edwardii
GACACACCCATCCCGATTACCCCAGTCACCGAATCAATCCATCTCATAGAGGGTCTTCCCCTCCTGCGCTGTCCCTCCACCCTCTGAAGCATGATATCCCTCTCCAAGGACCCGTCCCTCCTGGCAACATGTCCAAAGTATGTCAGCTGAAGCCCCAGAATCCTTGCCTCCAAGGAGCAGCTTGGTTTAATTCTCTCCAAGATGACTCTGTTTGTTTTCCTGGCAGTCCATGGTACATTCAGTACCCTTCTCCAGCACCACAGCTCAAAAGCATCCACTCGATGATATTGAGTGTCTCCACTATTTCTTTTCTCTGATGTAGTAGATTTAACTCCTGTGTATTCCATCCAGTCATGTTTACATGTGTGGTTGCTCTTTCCTCCCCCCAACCAAAGATATTTACAATGAATAAATCAGTTGTTGTTGCTGTTGTTGTTTGGTGCCGTCAAGTCATAGATGACTCATAGCATCCCTGTGAACGAAAGGCCTGAGCACTGTTCGTAGAGTTTCCGGAGTCAAGCCTTTTTGGAAGTGGACGCCATTCCTGCTTCCAGGCTTGCTTTAATCGGGAAGCTCCACCAAACACTGTCCACCACAGGTAACCATTATCACATTTGGCATATCAGTGTTACGGTGTTCAGCATCACAGCAACCACGAGTTGTCTCTGTGGTTGTACAAAATCCTATTATGTAATCGCAAGTATGATTTCTGTCCCCAAGACCATATTTTATAACCACTGATCCTTCTTTGTTTCTAACCTTTGCATTCTAATCACCAGTAATTATCAATTGCATGTTCTATTAATTCAGGCTGTTAGGTTGTTTTGTTCTGTACCATCAAGTCAAAACTGATTCATAGTTGATCTTTTCTTGGGTTTTTAGAGGCTGTAAATCATACAGGAGAAAATTGTCCATATTTCACCTATAGAGCAGCTGGTAAACTGAAACCATGTGCCTTTGGGTCAGAAGCACAACTCCTACCATTAAGTCAGCAGAACTCCCTACTCAGACTGTGGAAGTTGGAAAACTATTATTATTTTTTTTTTCATTGTTAGTGGTTGGTAGATGAATTTGAATAATAGTTGTTAATAGAGCTTCTTTATACATGTTTGGATATTATCCTATTAATGAGAGCTTTGTACTTTAGGATAAATCTTGAAATATTCTTTTTGATGATGAATTTGATACCATTGTTCTTCAATTTGCCACTGTCAGAATAGGAGATTATCAAAGTAGCAGCATGGTTCAAAATGGAAAATAACAATCTATCTTATTTCACTAATTAATGCTTGTTGTTGTTATGTGCCGTCGAGTTGCCTGCAACTTGTAGCAACCTTGTGTACAAATAGTTCTTAATCTTGCTCTATCCTGTACCAACTTTATTGTCTCTGACACACCTACCCCCATTACCCCAGTCATTGAGTCAATCCATCTCATCCATGATCTTCCTCTCTTGTGCTGTACCACTACCCTCCCAAGCATTAAGTCCCTTTACAAGGACTGGTCTTTTATTGCAACATGCCCAAGTCGGTTGGATGGAACTTCAGAATCCTTGCCTCCAAAGAGCAGCCTAGTTTCACCTTCTCCAGGATGAACCTGTTTATTCTCCTAGCCGTCCATGGTATATTCAATTCTCTTCTCCACCACCATAGCTCAAAGGCATCAATTCCCTTTCTATCATTCCTAGTCATTGTCCAGCTTTCTGATGCATAGAAAATAATTGAGAAGACCATGGCTTGGATCAGGCTCACCATGATCTCCAGACTGATGTCATTGCTATTCAGTACTCTGGAGATGTCCCTGACATCAGACTTTCTCAGTGCAATTCATTTTTTCATTTGCTGGCTGCTGGTATCAAGACTGTTGATTGTGGAGCCAAGCAACTGAATCTGTGAACGTTCTCAATCTCTTCACCATCTATCATCGTGCTGTCAATTGACTTAATGGTGAGAATCTTTGTTTTCTTGATGTTGCAATACTTAAGGATGCTTTGGGAAGAAGACAAAATAATCCAGGAAGCAATAAAAGAAGATGGAAGGAATATACAGAGACATTGTACCAAAAAGATTTGGCTGGCACAGAAAAAATTCATGAAATAGTGTATGAACAAGAGCCTGTGGTGATGAAGAAATTCAGGCTGTTTTGAAGAAACTGACAAAAAGTAAAGCCCCAGGAATTGATGGCATACCAACTGACATATTTCAATAAACATATGCTGCCATGGATGCACACAAAAAGTTTTGCCAAGAAATCTGGAGGACAACCGTCTGGGCAACTAATGAAAAAAGGTCCATATTTGTTCCCGTTTCAAAGAAAGATGGCCTTACAGAGTGAGGAAATTGTTGAACAATATCATTAATATCACATGCAAGTAAGATTATGCTGAAAATTATCCAAAATGACTGAAACATCACATCAACAGACAACTGCCAGATGTACAGGCTGGATTTAGAAGAGGTAATGGATGGATCTTGGCTGAAATCAGAGAGTACCACAGGAATGTCTATCTGTGACTTGTTGACTATGCAAAGGCATTTGACAGTGTGGATCACAACAAACTGTTGCTGACTCTGAGAAGAATACGAATCCCGGAACACTTTATTGTGCTTAAGTGAAACCTATGCTGGGACCAGGAGGCAGTCATCAGGACAGAGCAAGGAAACACTGCATAACTCAAAATGAGGAAGGGATGTGTCCTGTCTCTATACCTTTTCAATCCATATGCAGAGCAGATTATCCAGGAGGCTGGGTTCTATAAAGGAGGAATGAGGCATCAGGATTGGAAGAAGACTGATCAACAACCTATGTTACGCAGATGACACAACACTGCTTGCTAAAACTGAGGAGGAACTGAAGTACTTACTGCAGCCTTCAATTAAAAAAAAAATTCTCATCACTATTTCTTGGGGTTTTTTTGTTGTTATGTGCCATCGAATTGCTTGTGACTCATAGCGACCCTTTGTACATGAACCCTGCTCTATATATTCAACACTTTTCTCCTGCACCACAGCTCAAAGGCATCAATTCTCTTTCTATCATCCTTAGTCACTGTCCAGCTCTCAGAGGCATAGCCTGCAATTGTGAAGACTATAGCCCAGATCAGGCACACCTTAGTCTCCAGCCCAATGTCATTGCTCATCAGTACTCTGGAGAGGTCTTTGACAGCTGACTTTCCCAATGCAATTCATCTCTTGATTTCCTGGCTGCTGGTACTAAGAGTGTTGACTGTGGAGCCAAACAAAGTAAAGCTGTTAACTATCTCAATCTCTTCACCACCCATACTGATGCTACCAATTGGCCCAGTGGTAAGAATTTTTGTTTTCTTGATGTTGAGCTTCAATCCATATTGGAGGCTGCAATCCTTGATCTACTGCAGCAAGCACTTCAGGTCCTACTCAGTTTGAGCAAGCAGAGTTGTGTCATCTGCGTAATGCAGGTTGTTGATGACTCTTCCACCATTCCTGATGCCACCTTCCTCTTCATACAGCAACATCCTGGATGATTTGTTCTCCATATAGATTTAAATGGTATGAATACAGAATACATCCCTGGCAGACACCCTTCCCAATTCTGAACCACATAGTGTCTCCTTGCTCTGTCCTGACGACTGTCTCTTGGTCCAAGTATAGGTTTCACATAGGCATAATCAAATGTTCTGGGATTCCCATTCTTCTCAGAGTCAGCCACAGTTTGTTGTGATCCACACAGTCAAAGGACTTTGCATTGTCAATAAAGCACAGATAGACATTCCGGTGATACTCTCTGCTTTTATACAAGATCCATCTAACATTAGCTATAATATCCCTAATATCACGACCTCTTCTAAACCCAGCCTGAATATCTGACAGTTCTCTTATTCATTGCAAATACCTTTTATAAGAAACACAAACACAGGCTATACACATGGATTTCACCTGATGGTATACATAGGAATCAAATAGATTCTATTTGTGGAGAGAATCACTGGAGAAGCTCAATAGCATCAGTGAAAACTAGGACAGGTGGTAATTGTGGGACAGACCAACAACTACTCATATGCAAGTTCAATCTCAAGTTGAAGAAAATTAAATCAAATCCACAGGAACCAAAATTTGACCTTAAGTATATTCCACTTGACTTTCAAAACCATCTCAGGAACAGGTTTGAAGCCTTGAGCATCAATGAGCATAGACCAAATGAGCTCTGGGAGGATATCAAGAAAATCACCCATGAAGAATCCAAAAGATCATTACAAAGGCTGAAGTGGAAGAAAAGACCAAGATGGATGTCAGATGAGACTCTGAGTATTCATTAGAGCACCGAGAAACCAAAGTTAAAGAAAGAAATCAAGAAATTAAAGAGCTGAACAGAAAATTTCAAGGGCAGCTTGGGATGACAAAGCAAGATACTATAATGAAATGTTGAAGAGTTGGAGTCAGAATATCAAAAAGGCCAAATTTGCTCAGTGTTTCTTAAGCTGAAGGAGTTGGAAAACAAATTAAAACCATGAGTGGCAATACTTAAGGATGCTTTGGGTAGAGTATTAAATGATCCAAGAAGCATTAAAAGAAGATGGAAGGATCATACAGAATTAATGTACCAGAAGGAATTGGCTGACACAGAAGAATTTCATAAAACAACATATGAGCAAGAGCCTGTGGTGATGAAGGAGGAAGTTTCAATTCTGGAATAACTGGCATAAACAAGGTTCTAGGAATTGATGGTATACCAATTGACATATTTCAACAAACAGACCCTGCCCTGGATCTGCTAAGTTGTGCCAAGAAATCTGTAGGACAGCCATCTGGCCAACTTGCTGGAAGAGATTGATATTTGTTCCCATTCCAAAGAAGGGTGACCTGACACAGTGCGGAAATTTTCAAACAATATCTAACGCTTAATATATTGATTAATACATAACGAATTTTTGTATTTGTGGTGTATTATTTAGTTGTTTTACAACAATTTTCTAGGTAAATTCTTCTAGGTTAATTCACCAACATATTCCCAGTTACTATCTGCCATAGTCTCATTTCATTGTTGTTGAGTTGGAATTCACTAAAAATTAGTCCTCCAGTGGGTTTCTAAGGCTCAAATTGCAAGGAAAGCAGACTGTTCATCTTTTTCTTGAGGGACCACTTGTAGATTTTAACCTCTTGAGAGGCCTCACCTTTGTGTTCATAAATATCTACTGAATGAAAACGAATGATTCTATGAGTCAATGCAGCCAAGTTGGTATCCTGTTTCTGAACTTTTCCACCCTCAGAGAGCATAGTATTTATCTGGACTCTTGCTCATTCAACATTGTCCTAATATATTTTCCTAGAATTACTTGTATGTCTACAATAGGGGTGAGAGGAGAGTGAAAGGAAGGAAGGATTTGTTTCTTCCTTGTCTCTGCTGGGGACAATACTGGACCCTCATGCTTCTGTGTTAAAGGAACCAAATGCAGAAACCAAAAAACATAGTTGTGGGTTGTTATTGTGCCTTGACACTTTATAGACTTTGTGAATATTTTTTGAGAATATCACAGATTTTTGCATCCCATATATATTTTTTTTTGCCTAATAATGTAATTAAATGAGAGAGCTCTGGTGGTTTTGTGGCAAAAAGTTTTTCTACAATCCCAAACACAAGAGGTTCGAATCCACCAGCTGGTCCATAGGTTAAGGATAGACAATCTCTCCCCGGTGATAACCTGCCTCTGAAAACCCACTAGAGGGTCAGCTATGGATCGGTTTCAGCTAGACAGTAAGTGCACCACCACCACCACACCACTACCACAAACACAATATCCCCATTCAATTGGGTTAAACAAACAAAACAAAACAAAACAAAACAAAACTCCTCTATGTTTGAAGATCAATCCCATGTGATATGATACTAAACACTCCTTTTCTAGCCTGATTAGAAGATGCTCTTATTTTTGTACACAAACTGAAATCTGGATTCACAGCAGAGGAAAGTGCTTCTGTTGGGTGGGCCCTTTTTCTCTTTTCTTACAAGTAAATTTTCCCTACTTAGCCCCTCAATTGGAACAAGATGAGGATTTGTTTGCTTTGCAATTAACGACTAAGAGAAACCTTCAAGAACTGTAGGCTTTGGGGAGCCACATTTCCCACAGAGCCTTTGCCCCCTTCATCTTTCCTGATAAGTACTGCTAACCCACACACCTGGTGCTAACCCACAAAGGCTATTTGGAATCAGTGGCCTAATTTTTTTGGTCTTCAAATGAAAATATAATAACAGCAATATGAATTTTTGTTTATAGAAAAGTGTTTGGGGAGCCTGGGAATACATCCAGGGCAAAACTGCATCATTCACTAATTAATACATGTCCCAATTTGGGCCCAGCTGAGAATTTGTATATTTAGTCCTGAGAGAACACGTTGAGCTAAAATTTGGTAATTTATTTCAGAATCCATTCAGAGTGACACCACTGTGTTAGAGATGTGTAGAACTATTTAACACTCACGGATATTTAGGGAGTCTTTTCTTTTTCTCCCATCCTGAAACAGAATAAATGCCTCTGTGTTGTGGCAAAAATGGTCCTGTTCACAAAAGAACTGTCAGACCTTGACATCAGGATGGTATTGTGGAATGTGCTGGACTTCAGCTCCTGGCTTGTAGCTGTTGTCTGCTATTGCTAGCTGTGCGACTCTGGGCATGTGCTCCAGTATCTTTTATTGTCTTTGCTTTTGTAAAATTGGATTCACTCAACTAAATGATCTGTGAAGTCTTTTCTAGTTCTAATAATCTGGAGTTTTCTGGAAAGCTTAAAAGGAAAAAAAAAAGGTAAGATAATGTATCTGTAGAGCAGAGGACAAGGGGGCTTATCTGCTGGGTCAGTTTCTAGCTATGTAATAGCCCATATTTGTATTATTTGTGGAGTCAGTGCATATGAAGAGTTCAACCTCTCTTTCTATCTACCTTGTCAAATGTTCTTGCTTCTAGAGGGTGCTGAAGTCAGACACCAAACCCCAGAATTGTGTTTGTTGTTGTTGTTACTTGTCATTGAGTTGAATATGACTCATATTTACCCTATGAACAGTAGATGTGAACCCTGTTCTATCTTGTGCCATCTTCATCATCTCTGACACACTCAAGGAGTGAAAGAAAATGTCTATCACAGAGCACATTTCAATCCGAAGCTATTCACTGGGAGCTCGCTCAGGAAGAAGCTATGTTTAATCTTTGCAGGTTCGCAGTACAGAGTGAGGAACCCACACTTGGTGATTTCCTGTGCTCTGTCTTTTAGGACTTTAACATGTGAGTGCTTCTGGCTTTCGACAGTACCCATGTATTACTAAAGAGCTGAACAGAAGATTCCAAAAGGCATCTCGGAATGACAAAGCAAAATATTACAATGAAATATGCGAGGAGATAGAGTCAGAAAATCAAAAGGGCCAAACTCGTTCAGCATTTCTTAAGCTCAAGGAATTGAAGAACTAATTCAAATCTAAAGTTGCTATAATCAAGGATGCTTTAGACAGAATATTAAATGATCCAGGAAGTATTAAAAGAAGATGGAAGGAATATACTGAGTCACTGTATCAAAAGGAATAGGCAGACACAGAAGAATTTCATGAAATAACATATGAGCAAGAGCCTATGGTGATAAAGGAAGAAGTTGAAGCTGCTTTGGAGGAAATAGCAAAAAATAAGGCCCCAGGAATAGATGGTATACCAAGACATATTTCAGCTAACAGATGCTGCCCTGGATGTGCTCACCAAGTTGTGCTAAGAAATCTGGAGAAAAACCACTTGGCCAACTGACTGGAAGAGATCTAAATTTGTTCCCATTCCAAAGAAGGGTGACCCAACAGAGTGTGGAAACTACAGAACAATATCATTGATTTCACATGCAAGCAAGATTCTACTGAAGATTATCCAAAAACAACTGGAACAGCACATCAGCAGAGAACTGCCAAAAGTCCAGGCTGGGCTTAGAAGGGGTCGTTGTACTAGGGATATTGTAGCTAATGTTAGATGGATCTTAGCTGAAAGCAGGGAATACCAGAAGAATGTCTATCTGTGTTTCATTGATTATGGAAACGTGTTTGACTATGTGGATCGTAACAAACGGTGGCTGACTCTGAGAAGAATGGGAATCCCAGGACATTTAATCGTGCTAATGCAAAACCTATACTTGGACCAAGAGGCAGTTGTCAGAACAGAGCAGGGCAACACTGCATGGTTCAAAATTGGGAAGGGTGTACGCCAGGGATGCATCCTATCTCCATACCTTTTCAACCAGTATGCAGAGCACATTATCAGAGAGGCTGAGCTCTATGAGGAGAAGTGTGGCATCAGGATTGGTGGAAGATCTATTAACAATCTGCATTATGCAGATGAGACAACCCTGCTTGCTGAAACTGAGGAGGACCTCATGCACTTGCTGCAGAGGGTCAAGGACTGCAGCCTTCAGTATGGATTGAAGACAAAGATTCTCACCACTGGACCAATCGGTAGCATCAGGATGGATGGCGAAGAGATTGAGATTGTTCACAGCTTCAGTTTGCTCAGCTCCACGGTCAACACTCTTGGCACCAGCAGCCAGGAAACAAAAAAATATATTGTGATGGGAAAGTCTGCTGTTAGGGACCTCACTAAAGTACTAAAGAGCAACAGTGTCTCTCTGGAGACTAAGGTGTGCCTGATACAGGCCATGGTCTTTGCAATCACTTGTTATGCATCAGAGAGTTTGACAATAACTAGGGAGGATAGAAGGAGAATTGATGCCTTTGAGCTGTGGTGCTGGAGAAGAGTATTGAATGTACCATGGACTGCCAAGAAAACAAACAGATTCATCCTAGAGAGTGTTAAACCAAGCTACTCCTTGGAGGCAAGAATTCTGGGGCTTCATCTGATATACTTTGGGCATGTTGCAAGGAGGGACAGATCCTTAGAGAGGGACATCATACTTGGGAGGGTGGAGGGTCAGCGAAAGAGGGGAAGACCCTCTATGAGGTGGATTGATTCAGTGACTGGGGAAATTGGGATGGGTGTGTCAGAGGCAGTGCGATTGGCACAGGATAGAGCAGGGCTTAGGGCTGTTGTACATAGGGTCGCTATGCATCGCAAACAACTCGAAGTCACATAACAACAACAACATGTATTTCTAAGTTACCAGAAATAACTAATAGACTCAGCTGTTAAAGGAAAGGTTTTATGTTCTAGTCCACATACAAGTACTCCAGAAGAAAGGCTACTTCAGAGTCTACTTCAGAACAGTTAGTCAGTGAATGAATGCCTTATGAAGCACATGCATGAG
Organism: Elephantulus edwardii; assembly: GCF_000299155.1. Lineage (NCBI taxonomy): Eukaryota > Metazoa > Chordata > Mammalia > Macroscelidea > Macroscelididae > Elephantulus > Elephantulus edwardii. The sequence goes on from NW_006399807.1 coordinate 2,781,724, forward strand.
GTCACCATAGTTAGAAGTACACTCAACAGCAAGAAAGTATTATAACTAAGTATGATAAGCTAACCTGACTTAATTCCTGGCAAACATATATTAAATTTCCAGAATCGGTCCTTTCAAAACTAAAGAGAAAGAAAACAACCTAACCCACCTCTTTGCTCCACTGGATAGTCTTAAGCTTTCACCCCTAAATATGTTGTCCATAGATAGACATTGGGCCCAAGCAAGGAAAAGAGTGCATGGACTTGAATAGTTCTGAATTAAGCTATTGTTAGTGGAGGATGGGAGGTAGGAGGCGACGCTGTCAGGTGGATTTATTTCTCTGAATCAGCATGGTAACTCTCATTTTTCATTTGAACACACCTTACATGAAAGAGATACAGATTTCCAACCTCCTCACCCCTACTCTTTTACCCCATTGCCTACTCTCTGCCTGCACTGTGAAATGGAGCTTCTGCTTTTCTCCTGCCTATTGAACAGCTCTGCCACAGAAAATCACCTGAGCAGTTGGGAGACCCTGTCAAATGACCCTGCATTTTGCAGACACCGCCACTGGTTTTCTGCTCAGTGAGAGTTCAAACATTTTTGAGGCTCACACTTATAACTCAGAAATGAAGTTAAATAGCCAGTCAAAATTCACACTATATTGATGATATCATTAAAAGCTTTTTGTTTGTTTGCTTGCTTTTCTGATTTCTTGGCTTAAATGTAGCATTTTGAAGACACAGCTGCAGGGACTGTGCCAAAGAGCTCACCCTACTTTACACACTGCTGTCCTCAGAAATTTTTTTTCTCCTTCAGTTTGAGGTGGTATCGACAAGAGTTATGTGTATCCTCTCTGGGCTAGATCATGTCTCCAGTACACTCACAAAGGTAGAGTAGTTGGGATGGACTCTGCCTTGACAAAGCCTTCCAGTGGGAAAGCTGGGTGTGGGCACTGGAGAGGGAGAGAAAAGAGGAGAGATGTGTGAGGTCTCTTCCATTGTTCACTCAGTATTCCTAAGAAATGAGATGCTATATTCCTAGGGCAGGTCTAAGACCACCACACATTGTAGACACTGTGTCCATATTCCAGTAACAAACATGGATAATTTGCTTGTTAAGTCTGTTACAGCACTCTGGTGGTCTAGTCGTATTGATTCTAGTCATAATGAGTTGCACTGCTAACCCAAAGGATGTGTAAGTCACAGTTGGTTTGAATCTACCAGTGGCTCTGCGGAAGAAAGATACATAATCTCCTCCATGCGATTTACAACCTTGAGAACAAAATAGAGAATCAGCTATGAGTTGATTCTGACTCAACCATGAGATTTTAGTTTTTGGTGTTTTTGTTTGTTTTAAATATGGAAACAAGTTCCCAGGTGTCTCTGTTACTCCACGGCAAAAACCTGCACACCATCTGGAATTAGGGGACCAAGAAGAACGCAAAAAGCCACAGAGCCTATTCAAGATGTAATGGAACAATTCAAGAACAGAATTAGGGAGTATATAGGATCATGCTGTGCCCACCCTTTCACAGATTTCTGGTCAGAACCCACAAGAATCTTCACAGTATGGACTTCTTTGCAGCCTCGTCTTCTACCTCAGTGCCCTGCCCATATGCCACTCTCTGTCCACATAAAAGGACTTGCTACTCACCAACCTAGGTGTGGATGTCAATACGTCTCAATTTTTTGCCCATGCCTTTGCCTCCACCACTTGTGCCTGGTTCTTTCTTTGTCACTTAAGAGTCACTCACTTCTCCTTCACCCCACTTTCCCCCCACAGAAGGCAGAGGGTTGGTGGAAGGGAGGAAGAGTCTCAACATGACGGATTGATGCAGCAATTACCTTAATGGGCTTCAGCATGGCAGAGATCAGCAAATGGTCCAGAATAGGGTAAGGTTCAGATCTGTTGTTCTCAGGGTTGCTATGAATTGTTTCCAGGAATCAACGTGATACCAACTGACTTGTTTCAATTGACAGATGCAGCTGTGGATGCACACACCAGTCTATTCCGGGAAATTTGGAGGACAGCTGTCTGGTCAATGGATTGGAAGATATCCACAATTGTTCCCATTCCCAAGAAAAGGAAACCAAGAAAATGTGGAAAATATTGCACAATATGATGAATACCACATGCAAGCAAACTACTGATGAGGATTATTTTAAAAAATGGCTAGAACAGGACATAGATAGGGAACTGCCAGAAGTTCAAGCAGGATTTAGAGGAGGCCTTGGCACCAGGGATATCATTGCTGATGTCAGATGGATCCTACAAAGAAAAGAATACCAGAAGAATGCCTATGTGTGCTTTATTTATTATGCAAAGGCATTTGATTGTGTGGATCATAACAAGTTATGGCTAACATTGAGAAGAATGGGTATCCCAGAGCACTTAATTGTACTCATGAGAAACCTAGACCAGGAGGCTGTTGTGTGAACAGAGCAAGGGAATACTGTTGTTGTTGTTGTTGTTGTTATGTGCCGTCGAGTTGCTTGTGACTCACAGTGACCCTATGTACAACAGACCTAAACCCTGCTGTATCCTGTGCCAATCGTACTGCCTTTGACACACCCATCCCAATTACCCCAGTCACTGAATCAATCCATCTCATACAGGGTCTTCCCCTCTTGCGCCGACCCTCCACCCTCCCAAGCATGATGTCCCTCTCCAAGGATCTGTCCCTCCTTACAACATGTCCAACATATGTCAGACAGAGCCTCAGAATCCTTGCCTCCAAGGAGCAGCCTGGTTTAACCCTCTCCAGGATAAATCTGTTTGTTTTCTTGGCAGTCCATGGTACATTCAATACTCTTCTCCAGCACCACAGCTCAAAGGCATCAATTCTCCTTCTATCCTCCCTAGTCATTGTCAAATTCTCCGATGCACAACAGTGATTGCAAAGACCATGGCCTGTATCAGGCACACCTTAGGCTCCAGAGTGACACCATTGCTCTTCAGTACCCTGGAGAGGTCCCTAACAGTAGACTTTCCCATTGCAATAAGTTTTTTATTTCCTGGCTACTGGTGCCAAGAGTGTTGACTCTGGAGCCGAGCAGACTAATTTGTTAACAATCTCAATCTCTTCACCATCCATTCTGATGGTGTCAGTTGGTCCAGTGGTGAGAATCTTTGTCTTCTTGACATTGAGCTTCAATCCATACTGAAGGCTGCAGTCTTTAACCCTCTGCAGCAAGCTTTTCAGGTCCTCCTCAGTTTCAGTAAGCAGGGTTGTGTCATCTGCATAACACAGATTGTTAATAGATCTTCCACCAATCCTGATGCCACATTTCTCTTCATAGAGCCCAGCCTCTCGGATAATCTGTTCTGCATACAGGTTGAAAAGGTATGGAAATACTATATCGTTTAAAATTAAGAAGGGAGTGTGTTAGGGTTGCATTCTCTCTCAATACCTATTCAATCTGTATGCTAAGCAAGTCATCCAAGAAGCTAGATTCTGTCAGGAGGAATGTGATATCAAGATCAGAAGAAGACTCATCAATAACCTATGTTACATAGATGACACAACCTTGCTTGCTGAAATTGAGGAGTACTTGAAGTATTTGTTGCAGAAGAATACATCCTTTAATATGAATTGTATCTCAATGTCAAGAAAACAAGGATTCTTACCACTGGGCCAATATGCAACAACATGATAGATGGAGAAAAGATTGAAACTGTCAACAACGTCATCTTACTTGGATTCACAAGCAAGATTCATTGCTGCTTGGCAACAGCAATCAGGAAATCATGAGATACATTGCACTAGGAAAGTCTGCAAGGAAAGTTAAGGATCTTTCCAAATTTTTGAGGAGTAATGATGTCTGTTTGAGGACTAAGGTGCATCTGATTCAGCCCATGGCCTTTACCATCACTTGCTATGCATCTGAGAGTTGGATAATGAAAAGGGATGACAGAAGAAGAATGCCTTTTACCTGTAGTACTGGGAGAAGAATGCTGAACATCTCATGAATGGCCAAAAGAACAATATGTCTTGGAAAGGGTGCAGCCAGAGTGCTCTTTGGAGGCAAGAATGATGAAGATTTGCCTCACATACTTGGGGCATGAGAGGAACATGAGGCTCAAAACGATAGAGGACCGGCTAAAGAGAGGAAGACCCTCAACGTGGTGGATTGATATGGTGACTGCTGCAATGGGCTCTAGTGTGTCAGGAAGTGTGAGGATGACGCAGGATAGGACAGGGTTTAGATATGTTTTTCATAGGTTGTACTCAACTCGATGGCACCTAACAACAACAACAACAACAGACACCAACATCCTCACATTCTGGCTAAACTATTGCTTTTTACCCTGTGGACTTGGCCTTCTATCTACTCCTTTGTAACCCTTGATATTTTGTAACTCTGCTTTGCCGCACTTATTACATCACCACCTTCTGTGTGCTGCTCTCTCCCCCACTAACCTGTGAACAGGAAGCGGGCTCCAGGTTTCAGAATTCCCAGCATCTAGAGCAGCAGCAGAAGGCACACAGTGCTCTATAAATATTTACTATATTGTTTGAAACCTGTGTGATTGTTTAAAAAATTTTTTACAAATAGTATATATTTCTTGATTGTTGTTGTTAGATGCTCTTGAGTCAACTGTCACTCATTGCAACACTAGGAGCAACAGATCAGATTCTGTCACTCATAATCCCATTGCAGTAGCCACTAAGTCAATCCCTTTCATTGAGGGTCTTCTTTTGCTGATCCTTTACCTTTCTCAGCATGACTTCTTTTTCTAAGGACTGTTCTCACTCAACAACATGCCTAAAGTATGTGAGACCCACGTTAAGCATCCTGCCTCTAAAGAGAATCCAGATTGTCTTCTTCCAAAACAGATTTGTGTGTTCTTATTGCAGTCCATGAGTTTTTCAGTAATTTTTGCCAGCATCATAATTCAAAGGCGTAGATTCTTCTTTAGTTTTCCTTATTCACTGTCCACATTTCAGATACATACAATGTAACTGAAAATAGAATTTTTGATCAGGCACACCTTAGTCTTCAAATGGATAGCCTTGCTGTTAAGTCTTTTAAAGAGTTCCTTGAAAGTAGATTTCCCCAAGTGCAACATGTCTTGATTTCTTGACTGATGTTGCTATGGATGTTGATAATAGATCTGAGTAATATGAAATTGTTGATGACTTTATTCTTTTCTCTATCTATTGCGTTGTTGCCTGTTGGCCTAGTGGTGAGGTTGAGATGTAATTTATAATTGAAAGCTGTAGTCCTTGATCTTTTTCAAGAACTTTACTTTCTTCAAGCAAGTCTTCTGCAATAAGTGCTTCAAACCTTCACTTTCTGCAAGCAAAGTAGTGTCATCTACATAACTCAGGATGTTGATGAATCTTCCTTCAATCCTGATGCCATATTCTTCTTCATAAAGTCCAACTTCTCTCACAATTTGTCCGGCATATATATTGAACAGGAATTGAGAAAGAGTACAACTATGATCCATACCATCCTGATTATAAATTGTGAAATGTTTCTTTGTTATGTTTGGTCTGCTGCTTCTTGGTTTACTATTGGTTTCAAATGAGCACTCTTATGTATTCTGGGATTCAAATACTTAATGGGGAAAAGGAAAACAACACAGAACATGTAGAGCAAAATGTGACAAGTTCCCTAGCCTAGCATCCTTGTACATACTAGCAATGAGTACTATTTTAATCCCTTTGTTGTTGTTGTTAGGTACCATAGAGCCTAGTATAACTCATAGCAATTCTTTGGACAAGAGGTCTAAACCTTGCTTTATCCCTAAAGATATGGGTTTCAGATAATAATCATGGAACACATGATTGTTCCGTGATTGAACAGAGATGGTTTGGTTATGAAAAGTTATCTGGTTGCATCAGTTGTGCTCTGTTAAAAAAAGAACATAGAAGGGAGGCAGGTAGCAGTCTAAGTCACTGCTGTTACAGGCAAGAGAGTAGAAGCAAATTCATTTTTTTCACACTGTCCTGAACACCATATGTTATGCATTGAACCGTCACCCCTCCCCTCAAAAAGATATGCTAAAGTCTTCCAGTACTCGGACATGTCATCTTGTTTGGAAAGAAGGTCTTTGTCAGGTTGGCCAGAGGTCATCCTGGAGTAGGATAGATCTTAACACGAGACACACAGAGGACAGACGTCATGTGACAATACATCGATAATTCTTGAGCATATCAAGAATTGCTTAAGGAAACTGGAAGAAACCAGGAAAGGTCCTATCCCAGAGTGGACAGCGAGCATGGTTCTTGGAGGCCATCAGAACAGTGAAGAGATCAGAAAAGATCTTCTGCCAATGCCTTGAATTTGGACTTCTATAGTTCATTTCGTCAAGATATAGGTTTGTGTGTCTGTACGTGGGTATATGTGTAGTAGTATATAATGTATACATATATATGTATAAAATATTTTATATGCATTAGAGAGTTCTAATAGTGAAGTAGTCCCCGGCACACTGTGCTACTAATCTAAAGGTGACAACCTCCTGGCTGTTCATAGTCTCTGCTGCTTTAAGGGAGAAAAATGAATGATCTTGTTCAGTATAATTTAGAGCCTCAGAAACCCAATCTAGGGTCAGCTCTGAGTCAGTTCCTTCTCAAAATTAATGGATTTATTTTAGCTGAGACGATATATATTATGTTAAATAATAAATATTATTCATATTTGTATTTCCCTTCCTCCTCTGCTCCCACCTATCGCAAATGGTATTGAATTTTTATTTCCTGTGGCATTTTTTTACGGGGGAAAAAATTTCCTCATTTCTACTGCCACAGTCAGTAGGAATTGGACATTTGCCTAGCAGCACTCTATTTGTAATTGTTTTTGGCAAAAGATCTTTCTGTAGGGCTTGGAGTCATCCCAGTTGTCTGAGGAAGGCGTGAGAACGATAGAGTCATGGCTAGCTAGCATTTACAAGCAGAGATTATTGAGAGCACCCTCTTTCCTACCACCAACTTGCCTTAATCGGAACCAATACCCCTATACATTTAAGGCAGATGGGCCTTGTTCATTTTATGGGAACTTCTTTTGTTCAACTTCACGCGCACCCATCACTCTAGACTCTAGGGGGCACTGCTTGCCTTGAAATGAAGTTCTTCAAGTTTCAATCACCTTTTCCTTCTGGGGTCTATTGTTTTTGCTGTACAGTACTTCGTTTTCTTGCAGAAGGATTTTCTTTCCTTTTGTGCTTGTGTATTTGTGAGAGTGCATGTTTGTCCTTTAAAAGTGGATTTAGTGCTTATGGTAGATAATTACTCTGACTAAAGCCTGTCACTGTCTGGGCAGGTCTGAAAGCTTTCCTCCTTCATATATTCCGATGTCCCTCGGCCTGACCCTTGGCGCACTTCCCCCAACCCCAATTATTTCTGTCTGGGGGTCACCGTCACACTTCTGCCAATGCATCTCAATCCTGCCTCACAGCTGCCTGGGCCGATTCAGTCAGGGCTCCCCACACAGGGCAACTGAGCCTTGATTTATTACATCCCTTTTACACCAGACCTGGTCTCTCCTCGGGCGAGACTGCTGATCATGCCACATTTTCAAATTGGTTCTGCACTGCAAACCGGTGTCTGGGAGGGAAGATCATTTGGCCCTCAAACCCATTTCAGCTGTGACATCTGTCACTCCAGAGTTGACCCCTGCTCTCAGGACATGAGAGCACCTTTACCGAGAAGGTGAGCGGGTATAGTTTCCTATAGCTTCTGGTCAGAACACACACACACACACACACACACACACACACACACACACACACGGGGTGGGGAGGGGAGAGAGAGAGATAGAGATACATGGCCCTGGTACTGCTGTTCTTTGCTTTTGAGTCAGGACACAACCTACTTACAGTTGACTATACTCAGTGAGTTTTCAGAAGCTGTAAATTGCGAGGAAATGACCTATCGTTCTCCCATGGAGTGGTTAGTGGTTCTGAACTGCCTGCCTTTGGTCAGCAGTGTAATCTTTACTTCCTAGGCCACCAGAGAGCCCTATGACCATGTGGTGTTGTAAAAATAGTTTTAGAATCTTGGGCAGGGTGTCTGTGCCTGCCTGTTCTCTTTCTTGCTCTCTCCCAGAGGGTCCCAGCTTCCCCCCCGCATCTTACTGTATATATGAAAGGCACATACTGTGTCTTCAGGAGTAATTCCTAATGTCAGCGCACCCTGGGGTGGCAGTGCCCAGGAACCAGTCAACTGGTAGATGGGCAGGCTGTAGGTACAGGCACCAGGCGTTGCTCAGGGAAACAAAGGGAATCTGGGAGTGACTTCAGGAGGAGATGGAGGGTTATTGTTGCTGATGGCAGTGAGTAGGGCGTCTCCAGAATGACAGAACTAGAGAAGTTGTAAAGTTGGCCTTTATAGCACACTTTACATACTGTGTTTTCCTGTTGTTTTTTTTTTTTTTCTCCCTCCTGTATGCCTCTCTCTTTTTGGGGTGCCCTGGACCTTTCTGCCACGGAGGAAACCCTGGAAGCACAGGCTGCCAATGCTAGAGAAAGGAGCTCTGAAGGCACGCGGTACCTTCTGAATTAAGCTGCTGATCAAAATCCTGCACACCTCTGACGGTTCGGTTCGAATCCACCAGCTGTTATCCACGATAAAGATGGCTCTCTTCCTGTGTCTTTTACAGCCTTGGAGAACAATAAAGGGTGTCTGTAAGTGTGAAGAGTCGATAGCAGTGAGGTTTTCGAGTTTGAATTTTAAAAAGGACTTGAAGATAATTAAAAACATTTCTGTTTTGTGCAGAAGCAAGAATACAGCCTATCAAGGAAATGATGACAATATTATTTTTCTGCTTTTCTGTGTGTTAGGGTGTTAGGTACTATTTTAAATGTATCAGTGTAATTAATCCTTAGGGCAGTCCTGATTAATTTTATGCACGATTGTATAAATATGAAAACACACGCACAGAACCTTGCCTAAGGGAGCACAGTGAGCAAGTGGCAGAACACAGGCCAGTTTAGGTCACCAGACTCTAGATATCGTTGTTGTTGTTTTTATCTACCTCTGTCATTTTCGTAGAGTCAGAATTGATTCCTCGCTGACTCTTTCCTGAGTTTTCAGAGGCTGGGCATTGCACAGGAGGAGATTGCTCATCTTTCTTCTGGTGGAGTTGAACTGCCTACCTTTCGATTGATAGTACAACTCCTTACCAACTAGGCCAGTTGGTTCTAACTCATTCAAACTCCATGTACAGATGAATAGAATGTTGCCTGGTCGTCTACCCTCTTTCTTGTCCTTAGTCTGTGTAAGTGTATTTTTGTGGCAGCCACTGGGTATATTCAGTGTCTTAGACCCCAGTAGGCTCATCATCCAAAACTGTATCAGACAATATTCTTCTCTGGTCCATTACGTTCTCCATTAGCTCATTTTCATGAGCGAGTCACTAGAATCTTCCTAGTCTGTTTTGGTCTAGAAGCTCTGAAGCCCTCATCTGCGCACAGTGGGTGATTTAGCTAATATTTGAAAAACTGGCAGCATAGCTTCCAGCATCAACAGCATGTAAACTGACAGGTGGTGGCTAGATATCCTACTTCACTGTATGTGTTTAAAATTTATCCTACGTGTTCATTTATTGTGTACTACTCACTGTGTATTTTGTATATGTCCATCTTAAGTATTTACAGTAATAATCCAAAAAGGCATACATTGGAAATACTTCTGATTCGTTCCAAACCTCTGCAATAATGTGAATATTGCAATAAAATGACTCATACTAATGAGATGGATTGGCACAGTGACTGGGATATTGCGAATAGGTGCGTTAGAGATGATGAAATTGGCTCAGGACAGAGCAGGGTTCAGAGTTGTTGTACACAGGATTGTTGTGAGTCAGATTTGAATCAACGGCACATAACCACAACAACGGTGCAGATGAAGGTATATCTGGTGGCCCAGTAAGTAAGGAGATGAGCTGTCAAGCCAAAAGCATGTGGTTTGAGTTCCCCGGCTTTGAGAGAATGATGGATAATCTCTTCCTGTGTAATATTCAGTCATAGGAAGGTCAGCTATGGGTTAATTCTGACTGGACAGCACAGAACCACAAGTGTATATAAAAGTTACACTTATACTATTGTTGTTGTTGTTATTAGGTACCATCGAGTCAAGTACTAGGTACAGCAACCCTATGAACAAATGATCTGAACCCTGTTCTGTCCTGTGCCATCCTCACAATTCCTGACACACAAGAGCCCATTATAGTAGTCATTGTGTCAGTCCACCTGTCTAGGGTCTTCCTCTCCTTCACCGACATTCCACCCTTCCCAGCATCATACCCTTGTCCAAAGAATAGCCCCTCCTAGTAACATGCCCAAAGTATGTGAAGTGAAGTCTCATCATTCTTGCCTTCAAAGACCACCCCAGCTACACCCTCTCCAAAATATATCTGTTTGTTCTTTTAGCCATCCATGGGATGTTCAGTGCTCTTCTCCACAGCTCGAAGGCATTGATTCTTTTTCTGCCAGTCTTATTCATTGTCCAACTCTCAGATGCATAGCCAGTAATAGGAAAAACTGTGGCCTGAATAAGACACACCTTAGTCCTCAAACTGACATCATTACTCCTCAATAATTTGGAGAGGTCCCTAACTACAGGTTTTCCCAGTAAAATGCGTCTTTTTATGTTTATACTATACTGTAGTCTATTACATGTGCAGTAATATTATGGAAATTTGAGAGAACTACTAACATGCAAGGTTTGAGTGAACTATTGAGATGAAGTGAGCACATGCTGTTGGAAAGATAGAACCCACATACTTGTCTGACAGTGTTGTCACCTTAAAATTAAAAAAGAACAGAAACCCCAAACAAACCATAGAATAGTATTTGTGAAGGTCAAAAGAGCACAATAAAATGAGACATGCTGGTATTTCTAGTGCACCTATTATACAGATGAGGATTTCGATCGCAGAGAGAGTAAATGACTCTCTGCAGGCCAAAGAGCCTGTATATGGCCATACTGGGATCTGAATCTGGTTGAGTTTGATTCCAAAGCCTCCATTAAATCCATTTATTACATGCATCTCGCAAGTGACTTAATGCAACCCTAGCCCAGAATTATTTGCATTTTAAAAGTAAATTAGGAGTTAAAAACTAATTTTAGCCAAGAAAATGTCTCTATGTTGGTAGAATTGCAGACATAAATAAGGGAGGAATTAGGGAACATGAAAAGGTTTGCAGTACTTTGCAGAATGAATATACAAACATATCTACATACAGACAAGTGCCCAGGTCTGCTTTGTAAAGTTATTAGAAAGCATACTAGATACAAAAGGAAACAAGCAAAGACTCTCTCACTTAATGACTGTGAGTAATTCTATACAAGTCATTAACCATTCAAATCCTCACTGATCCTTATCTGTAAAATGGAAATGACAAACTCAGGTCTATTCCCCCAGCCCCTCCCTGCCCCAGGGAATTGTGTAAATGATAATGTTTTTGCTGTTGTGTACCATGGAGTCAGAACTGACTTAAAGCTGACCCTCCAACACTTTTTCCAGAGGCAGGAAATCACATGGAGGAGATTGCCAATCTTTCTTCCACAGAGCAGCTGGTGGATTTGAACCATGTACCTTTGGGTTGGCAATGAAATTCCTTACCACAAAGCCATCAGAACTCCCCGAATGATACTATTACTCTGCACTCTTCATTATCATGTGATTTGAGAGATAAAACCCACAGCCCACGTTTGGGCAACACTCTTTATTCTAGTCTATATGGGGAAGGCCATTGAGTGTGAGAGGCTAGAGCAGATTTTGTTTGTTTTTTTTTCTTTTAGATACTGATTATGAGTAAACTGGCTCTGTTTTTGTAAGAGGGCTGGCTAGGGTAGACACTATCTGCTGTCATTACGTCACCCCTCTCCTGCTTCAGGACAGAACAGGACTGCAGTCATGGCGCTGGCCAGTTTGCTACAGACTGATGAGGCCTGAAAAGATGGTGGAAGACAATAGTGGCAGGGACCTCTCAGCATTCCTAAAGGGACAAAATATAGCTCAGAAACAAGTTAGAACAAGTTCACCTATTGATTGTGATGCAAGCACAGTGATTTTTATGTATTTTGTCAAGAGCCCAGTAATGCAGGTTTTCCCCTTTCCTTTAATTCATCTCAGTATGTCTATTGTCTACTGCTTTTTGCTCCCCTGTTCCTCATTTAAAAACTCAGTTTAAAGATGAAGGTATGTCTGAACAAAACCACTGCATTTTTAATTATTTCTTATACGTGCAAAAGTTACACAATTAAAGAGAAGACTGAAGAACTGATGCCTTTGAATTGTGACATTGGAGAAAAACATGTCATGTATCATGGACTATGGGGGGGAAAAACCCCAAACACACCCAACTAATCCAACAAAGAAACAACAAATCTGCCTTGAAGTGCAACCAGGGTGTTTCTTAGACAAAGGGATGGTGATACTTTGTCTCCTACTTTGTGTATGTTGGGAGGAGAGGCCAGTACTGGAGAAGAAGGCATCACACTGGGAAAGGTACAGAGAATCAGCAAAACATACGATAGATCTCCTTGAGATGCGCTGACACAGTGACTGCAACAATGAGCTTCAACATGGCAGATACTGGACCAGTGGTGCAAGTTTTGATATGCATTTTATAGTGTTGCTGTGAGTTCATAGTTGATTGAAGGGTACCTCACAACTCCGTCACTAGTAACCACCTAAAAAAGATTATTTCTGTGTGTGAACCTTCCTTTAACTTTTACCATAAGGAACTCATATATATTTGCCCTTCTGTGACTGACATGTCATTTAATGTAGCAGTTTTTATGGCAAAATCATAAAGGAAATCAACAGACTGTAATCTCTTCTTTGTAATTCAACCAAAGAAGGCTCACTGGGTGGATGACCACCACACAGTCATATTGTTTTCAAATAAGTAACTCATTTAGTAATGTTAGCCTGAATTTACTCATAAAGTTTCTTGCTCACTTGTGGAGAAATGTCTCACCATGCCATCCCTGGAATCTGTGCTTCGTGTTAAGGATTCATTCATGAAGCATGTGTATGGAAGGAGGAAGGTAAAGAGGCTGAAGTGAAAATAAAATGGTAAGACTACTATTCTCAGTAGGTAGTGGTTGTTCGTGTTGTCGGATGCTGTTGAGTTGAGTAGGACTCATTGTGACTCTGTGGACAACAGGTCTTAATCCTGTCCCATCCTCACCATCTCTGATACACCTGAGCCCCGTGGGGTAGTCACTGTGTCAATCCACCTGGATAGGGGTCTTTCTCTCGCTAGCTGACCTTTCCTCACAATAGCCTCTTCTAGCAACATGTCCAAAGTGTGAGAGAGGAAGCCTTGCCATCCTTCCCTCCATTGAGCACGTTACCTGAACCTTTTCTGAGACATATCTGTCTGTTCCTTTGGCAGTCGTTGGGATATGCAGTACTCTTCTCCAACAGCACAACTCAAAGGCATCCATTCTTCTTCTGAAGTAATGCATGTGGATAAGCTTTGACAATGATAAATTCCAAACACCATGATTGCAACCTAGAAATTATTTTATTTGGTGAAAAAGTAGTAGAAATATGTCCTTACCTGATTCTATGTCTCTCATACACTGCACTTTTGTGGAACATGGCAAAAGTATATATATAAAAATAAATACAGTTGTAGTGTTCTGTGTTCTCTTCTGCTTACCCATGGCTATTTCACTGTGTAGAACTAGCATGGTGCCCACAACATAATAGGCTGTCAATCAATATGTACTGAATGTATACATTCTTATAAAGTTCCTTCTGCCGACCACTATTTTTCAGACACAACACAGAAAAACCAGTATCCCTGAGAAATAAAGACGAGCAATTTCCTCTGGTATTATTTATAGCTTCAGAAACCCAGTGGAAGGTCAGTAATGTATGAATTAGCTCTGATTAGATGGCAATAAGAGTTGACTTTTCTTTACCATCCTCCATTATAATGTTTTTTGTTGTTATATGACATCAAGTTGCTTGTGACTCATAGTCACTCTATGCATAATAGCTCTGATCTCTGTGCTAACCTGAGCCAGTCACATTGTTTCTGACACACATGCCCCTATTACCCTAGTCATTGAGTCAATCCATCTTATCCAGGGTCTTTCTCTCCTGTGTTGTCCCTCCACACTTCCAAACATGATGTCCTTCTCCAAGGACTGGTCACTCCTGACAACATGCCAAAAATATGTGAGATGACAATTCAAAATCATTGCCTCCAGAGAGCAGGTTGGTTTCACTCTCTCCTGGACAGACCTGTTTGTTCTCTTGGCCGTACATGGTATGTTCAATACTCTTCTCCAGTACCTCAATTCAAAGGCATCAATTCTTCTGTCATCCTTAGTCATTGTCCAGCTCTCTGATGCATATCAAGTAATTGCAAAGACCATGGCCTGGGATCAGGCACACCTTAGCCTCTAGACTGACATCTTTGCACCTTAGCACTCTGGAGAGATCCCTGACAGCAGACTTTCCTAAGCCAACTCATCTTTTGATTTTCTGACTGCTGGTGCTAAGAGTGTTGATTGTATAGCCTAGAAAGTTATAATTTTTAACAATCTCAATCTCTTCTCCATGTATCATCGTACTGCCAATTGGCGTGATGGTGAGAAGCTTTGTTTTCTTCATGTTGAGCTTCAATCCATTTGAAGACTGCAGTCATTGACATTCTACAGCGGATACTTCAGGTCCTCCTCAATTTCAGTGAGCAAGGTTGTGCCATCTGCATAGAGCAAATTGTTAGTGAGTCTTTTTCCAATTCTGATCCCATATTCCACTTCATAAAAACCAACCTCCTGTAATATCTGTTCCTCATACAGACCGAAAAGGTATGGAGACAGGATGCATCCCTGGCACATTCCTTTCCTGATTTTGAACCATGTATTATTTTCTTGCCTGTTCTGATGAGTGCCTCCTGGTTTTGCATGAGCACAATCAGTGATCTGGTCTTCCCATTTTCCTCAAGGTTAGCCACCATTTGTTGTGATCCACACAGTCAAATGCCTTTGTATAGTCAATGAAACACTGATAGACAGTCTTCTGATATTCTCTGCTTTCAGCCAAGATCTATCTGATATTGGCAGTGATGTCCCAAGTGCTGCACCCTCTTCTAAACCTAGCCTGTAGATCTGTTGATGTACATTTTCAGTCATTGTTGGATAATCTTTAGCAAGATTTTTCTTGTGTATGATATGGTTTGATAATTTCCACACTCTGTTGGATCATCTTTTTTTTTTTTTTTTCCAATGGAGTAAACATGAATCTCTTCCAGTCAGCTGGCCACGTAACTGCCCTCCAAATTTCTTGGCACAACCTGGTCAACATGTCCAGGGCAACATCTGTTTGTTGAGTTATGCCATTGGTATTCCATTAATTCCTGGGGCCTTATTCTTTCCCAATTCATTCAGAGAAGCTTTAATTTCCTCCGTTATTATCATTGGCTCTTGATCATATGCTGTTTCACGAAATTCTTCTGTGTCAGTAAATTCTTTTTGGTACAGTGACTCTGTGTACTCCTTCTTTTGCTGTATCTGGACCATTGAATATTCTGCCCATGGATATTTAAGTAATGCAGGAAATAAGAACCAAGCAAAGTGTTCTCAACTAGCTACTTTATTCTCTCTCTCTCTCTCCTTTTCTCTCTCTCTCTGTCTCTTTGTGTGTGTGTATGTGTATCAGAGAGAGAGAAATGCAGTATTTTCTCTTACACTAAATCAACCTCTATCTTGGATTTTTTCTGTTTCTTTGAAAATGCATGATTGTGCTTTTCTCTTTGGAAAGAACAGATTGTGTTTCCTGAAAAAAAAAAATCTTGATTATTGTCAAGTGTGAGGGCTGACGTTCTGACTCCTAATAACTCTGTAAATTGCAATGGGCTTCCCATCCATCTCTTTCAGAATTGCTGGTGGATTTGAGCCACTGGAGTCACTGACTCTGGGTTAACGGTGAAACTTGCTATGGACAATATCACCAGAATTCCTTACCAAAGACTATATACTTAAGAAATCTTAAAGATGTTGTGATTTCTTTTGTGATTACAACAGTAGCAGAGTTACTTAACAGGAAACAATGCAACATGTCAGTGTTTATAAAATGGCCATAACACTTACTAACACCATTCAAGAGTATGATCTTTGTCAGATCTTCTTGAACTTTAAAGCGACTTGTCAAGAAAAGCAGTTTGTAACAAGATCTTGTAATATGAACCTGGTATTAAAATTGCTTTGTCTTAACATTGAGCTTGAGAATTTTAAAAATAAATCTATTGGAAAAAAATGTTTATTTCAGTGCTAAGACACTACTGCTGAAAAGTCACTAGCTGGATACTTAGAAAATGAAATGACTGAAACTTGGATATTGAAGGAGGTAAACATCTCCACTACTGCATTAGAAACAGTAGAAACTTGAGTGTATGTTATGTTTATCAGAATATTTCTATTATTGATGAAGCTGTTCAGAAAAAAGAAAGAAACTCTTGCTGTTTTACTTTAGAAAGAAATCTCCTTTGTTCTCTGAAGCTGCAATGGAACAATTTTAACCAGGTTTTGGCATTTCCTCTTCTTTATAAAACATGTTCAGCAAACTGCACAAGTGAAACACAGTTTTGTGAATTTTCATGTTAACAATTATGTCATCTGCAGTGTTTTATAAACCAACTAATAAGATAGCTGTTGTGGACTTAAAAAGATCACTGTGGGGGGAAACAACCCCAAACAACTCTGGAGTTTAAAATAGATACTTGGTGGAAAAAACCTAGATACTGAATAATGAATTCAAAGACTTCTGTGGTTTTAAATATCACTTGAATTAGCTATCACTCATGGTATTTATTTAAATGTGATATAGTTGTTGTAATGTGCTGTTAAGTTGGCACCTCACAGCGACCCTATGAACAATAGCTCTAAACTTTGCCCTGTCCTGGGTCAGCTTCATCATTTCCAACACATCTGATCTCATTACCACAGTCCATCTCATGTGTCAGTACATCTCATCCAGGGTCTTCCTTTCTTGCACTGGCCTTCTACCCTTCCAAGCATACTGTCTTTCTCTGAGGACCGGCCCCTCCTGACAATATGTGAGAGAGTTTCTAAATCCTTGCTTCCAAAGAGCAAGCTGCTATGTCCAATCGCAAAGACCATGGCTTGGATCAAGTGTTCTTTAGAAGTCCCTAAACAGCAGATTTTCTCAATGCAACTCAACTTTTGATTTCCTGACTGCTGATGTCAATGGTATTGATTATGGATCTGAGCAAGATGAAATCATTAATTTCTTCAATATTTTCTCCATCTACTATGACACTGCCTATTGGCTCAGTGGTGAGGAATTTTGTTTTCTTGATGTTGAGATGCAATCCATATTGAAGGCTATAGTCCTTGATCTTCTGCAGCAGGCATTTCAAGTCCTCCTCAGTTTAGGCGAGCAAGGTTGTGCCATCTGCTTAACACAGGTTGTTGATGAGTCTTCCTTTCATTCTGATGTCACATTCTTCCTTATAAAGTCCAGTCTCTCAAATTTTAGTTTAATGTGCAGATTGACTAGGTATGAAGAAAGGATACATCTTTAATGTACTTCTTTCTTTATTTTCCAGCATGTAGTGCTCTCATGCTTTGTTCAGCCAACAGTTTTTGGGTTTAGGTATAGGTTTTGCATGAGCACAATAGAGCGCTCTGGGATTCCCATTCTTTTCAAGTGTTAGTCACTATTATGATCCATACAGTCAAATACCTTTCTTATTTGAAACTATGTAGTATTCCCTTGTTCTGTTTTGCACAATAGTCCCTTGGTCCAGGTAGAAATTTAGGTTACACATTGACACAATCAAATGTTCTGGGATTTCTAGTTTTCTCAATGTTAGCTATAATTTGTTATGATCCACAGAGTCATATCCCTTTTCATGGTTAATAAAGCACAGATGGACATTCTTCTGGTATAGTCTGCTTTCAGTCAGAATCTATCTGACATCAGCAATAGTATTTCTGGTGCCATTGCCCCTTATAAACCCAGCTTGTCCTTCTGGAAGTTCTCTGTTGATGTACTGTTCTAATTGTTTTTGGATAATCTTGAACAAGTGCAGATTGTCCATATAAAGCCTGTTATCTCATAGCTCATCTTCACACCATGCCACAAAATAATAATGATGATAGTAATAGTGAGATTCTTAAGAAATATCAAAGAGACAGTTACTATGTGTAACTTTCACTCAACTACCATCCTGAAGAGTTTCTTCACACATCTGTCTGTTTTATATCCGGCAGGGCCACTATCTCGATCAGCTTACATTTTAGGCCAGTTTTTCCGTTTTCTCCCCATCCCCCAACCCCAATTCAATCCTTTCTTACCCATTCTATTTTCTTTGCCCTCTTTTTTTCTCTCTAGGTAACTCTGGTGACCTAGTGCATAGAGAGTTGAGTTGATAACCCAAAGACGATGCCTCTGGCAATTCAAATCCATCTTTACCTCTGTGAGAACTAGATAGGCAATCTCCTCCCATGTGACACAGCCTTTGAAAACCTTCTAGAGAGTCGGCTCTGAGTTGATTTTGACTGTTCTTATCAGTAAGCTAAAAAGAATAAGATTTCCCCCTTCCCCTCTGTGGTGTGATGTTTTGATAGATTTTTAACCTCCAAGACTTATTTTCCATTCTCTCTTGCACCCACTCTCTACATCACAACCATAAATCCTAGACTGAAAATACAAGCTAATCTGGAGACCCCTCCCCATGCATTCCTAGGGATAGAAAAGCTGCCTCCCTGGCTTCCACACCACCAGCCTGACACAGATTTTCACTTTGAGTTCTCAAGTTTAGTTATTGCTGTTTTTTGTTTGATTTCACTACAGGAATTCAGGTTCTTCCTCTTCCTCCTCCTGACAAAGCACTTAAAATGTTCTATATCTTATTTCCTTTTTTTCTCCTCTCTTTACAGATATGTAACCATATAAGAAATAGAAGGAGATGTTTAAATTTTTTAAAAATTTTTGCCCAGCAGTTGTTATTTGCCACTGCATTGAGTCTGTCTCATGGAGTAACTGGTAACGTACCGGTGTCACAGCTGTTAGCTATCCAGAAGGTGGACCAGAAAGTATCTAGTCCATCCTGCTTCCTTATCATGGCAATTTCATTTATTAAGGACAATTTAGGAAGAAGAAGAGTGGCACCAGCCAGAATAAACTGCAAAGCTGATTCCCAGTGAAGGAACAAAACAACAACAACAAAAGATGCATCATTTTTCTCAAGGGTTAAAATGTTTTATCCATAGGTTTCAATATTCTTTCAAATAACCTTCAATGGTCTCATTTTATGCAGTGGCGAGACACAGATAGGTTACCTTTGTTCACAGTCATAGTGAATGTTAGTAGAAGGGGAGAGGGATGAAATCAACCTCTTTTTTTTTTTTGCCCAGAAGTGTGGGATCCTTCAATTACTTCTGTACCTGGGCACAGTGAATTACTTACAGGCTGGTAGAAGGAGGAAAAAATTGGGATGTGAGTGGGAATAAGACTGACAATGTGGGGACAGCCACCTTGCCATTCTAAAAGCAAAGAAGAGGAGGAGGAAGAGAAATCTCCCACTTACCATCACTTACCTGGCTCAAGTTGGCTTTTTTTCTCAAAGTTACGATCTAACCCATGTTTTCTTAGGATGAGTATGGGAACCAGGATATAAGTATGGGAACCAAGATATGTGGGTTAAATCTTCTGTTTAGTAAAATAACTCAGCTCTAGATAAAACAAGTCAATTCTCTGTTTTGGGGTCTATTTCATTTTCTCCCTTCGCTATAGATGGACTCACTCGGGTTATGTAGTTCCTCCTCTCAGATAGCTACTCACCACCCCTTCCCCCAATCCCTACCTAGTGGTAAGAAACTGCACTGCATACCCAAAGGCACATAGTTCAAATCTGCAAGTTGCTCTATGGGAGAAGGATGGACAATCTCCTCCCATACAATTTACTGTCTCTGAAAACTGGAGGGTAAGCTATGGGTCGATTCTGAATTGATGGTACACAACAAATAATTATTCAAAAAGCAATCATTTTAAACATCTAGAACCTGCAGTGCCATCAGTAATAAAACTATCAGAACTAGTGTATTCATGCAGATATTTTTAAAAAGTCTATGTGTTTGAAAGTAGAAAGAGAAGCCACTAGAGGGTGCATGGCTTATGAACTGTGAACTTTACAGTCAAACAGACCTGGACCCGAAATGTGTTTACTTTGTGTATTAGCATTGTCTCCAAATTAACTATTCTAATACTTAATGTTTCATGTGTACAATAATATGCTTAAAGCAGAGTCTATTATCTTTGTTGTTTCCTTTCTCATCTCACCTCTATTAAGAACTTATGCCATCAGAGAATGCAGATACTAAAAAAAAGTTTTTCTAGGATTGTTTTTGTTTTGTTAATGTCATCATTTTTTTTCTTTTCAGTTTTATGTCTGCTCTAATGGGGACTTGACAATTCCAGATTTGATCTGAAAGAAGATAGAAGGATGTCAAGGTTTCCCATCCCTGGTGTTTCCTTCCCAGATGACACTGGGAACAATGGCTCCATTGCTTTAATCTCACAGGACTCTGTCAGGACGAGTCCCGGGCCTTGTAGGGATAGGGAGGACAGTGGGTTGGAAAGAACTATAAAGAACCTCAGGATACTTTGTCAGCCTAGTGGTAAGGATGATACTGCCAACACAAGTCAGGTAGTTCAACTCTACAAGTGACAATGGTTCTCTAAGATGATCAAAACCACGCTGGTAGCTTTTGCTGGTTTTTCCCTCCACTGTCTTTACAGTCTCCTCTCCCTTGTAGTTAAGCTTCAAAAGAGAATGTATGATCTACATCTCATATGGTATGAGCCTAAAGCAGGACAGGAAGCCAATGAACAGGGCTTTACACAGTTGACTCTGGGATCTTTCTTATTTGAAACATTTTTCTTGGAAAGTTCTACCATTATTATGTTTTGCAGTCAAGACAGATAGTTAGCTCTTATTAACTCTCCTCTCTTAGTTTTGGGTTTTAGTGATTGAAACACAATCAAACCCACAGTGAGTCCTTAGTCCATCAAACTGTCAACAATGCCCCATAAGAGCTGGAAATGTAAAAATATTATGCCAATAATGGTATGTAAAAAATAAGGGCTGTCTTTTATTGGTAACATCTGGCACAGTTTGTTGGAACACTCTAACCATGTGGCCATCCAAGTAGTTACTCTGATAAATGAGAACCAGCAAAGATGTGGGTACACAGGGACTCACCACTCCCCACAAAAGCCATTCCAGCCTTCCACCCAGTAGCTTTCCTCACGATTGGGTCTGTTTTTCCCCCTCTCTAATTTTAACCACATGTATTTCCAGATCTCAAATTGCCTACCTTCCTACAAAACCTACAGTCTGTCAGAAATCTTAAGTCCTTGAAAGTAAGGAATTCCAGGATACCATTTCTCTCTTATAAGCATTGTTGTTCTTTAGGCCTCAGTTGTCTCACCCTTTTCCCCACAAAACTTGGGTCTTCCTCCTGTCACTACTTCATGAGAATTTGTGTAATGATGAAGAGAAACAGAACAGGACCTGTGTTTTCCCTGTCCATCACAGCATTATCCAGTTATAAGCAAGGCACATCATAAGTGCTCAAGGCTCAATCATCACAGCATATACAAATCAGTAACTTTTGCTCTACTCTCTAAATATCTGTCATCTTCTCTTAAAAAAGTGACTTACTCGTTTGTAGTTCTCAAATTCTCCCCACCAGCTCCATTACATTATTTTTAATTGGAAAATGGGTCCCTAATTTTGGGGTAGCTGCTGATTTGGAGCATCCATAATAGTGAAAATGGAGTCAATTCATGAAGAATGAGGTACAGAGACATGAATACTCCTTTTTAAAATTTTTTATTTTTATTTTATTATTTGTGTGTACCATCAAATCAGATCTGACTGGTACAGGAGGGGATTGTCCTTCCTTCCCCTGCAGAGCATCTGGTGGATTCGAACCATGCATCTCTGGGATTACAGTGCAGCTTCTTGCCACTAGGCCACCAGAGCTCCCCTGAGACATGAATACTTCTTGTATTGCTTTGGAACTGTGCCTGCTTGTCAATTAAACTTTTTTGTTTAATTAATTTCTTTCCTCATCTAATGCAAACTTTAAAAAACTTCTTTTTTTAATTGTTGTTGTTATGGGCCGTCTAGTCATCTGCAACTCATAGCAACCCTAAGTACAACAGCTCTGAAGCCTGCCCTGTCCTGAGCCAGTCTCACTGACTCTGGCACACCTACCCCTACTGATGTAGTTATTGTGTCAACACATTTCCTCTGGAGTCTTCCTCTCATACGCTGCTCCTCCATTCTTCTGAATATGATGTCCTTCTCCAAGGAATAACTCTCCTGGCCACAAGTCCAAAGTATATGAGACAAAGCTTCAAAATCCAAGCCTCCAAGGAGAAACTTGGTTTCATCCTCTCTAAGACAGACCTATTTGTTTATCTTGGTGGTCCACAGTATGTTCAAGATTCTTTTCCAGCACCACAGTTCAAAAGCATCAAGTCTTCTTCTGCCATCCTTAATCGTTTCTAGCATTCTCATGCATAGCAAGTAATTGTGAAGACCATGGCCTGCATCAGGTGTTACCTAGTGTTTAGACTGACATCATCCCTAAAGGGAAAAAAAGTGTATCTTTTTTCACATCAAGTATCATGTCTTTATTCATTCAACAGCCACAAATTCTCATTTTTGGCCGATAATGATTGACCAGTGAAAAAAACAGATAATTTCTGCTCTCATAAGATTTACATTCCAGTGGTGAACATGATGTTGTTGACTGCCTTCGAGTCGGGTATGATTTATAGCGACCCTATGAACCAGAGGCCTGAAGCCCCTCTACAACTATTAACATTTAGCAAAGTTCATAGAGTTTCTGAAGGCATGTTATTTAGGAAGTCGATACCACTTCTGCTTCCAAACCTGTCACAGTACATTATTGTTGTTATGTATCATTGAGTCACCCGCGTTGTATAGCGACCCTATGTACAGAAGTTCTGAACCCTTCCCTGTCCGGAGCCATACAACATTAAATACTAAGTATGTAGAATATATGCCAAAGGTGATACAATATTGTTGTTATACATCATCAAGTCAGAATTGACTATAGTTGACCATCCAGTGGATTTTCAGTGGCAATAAACTGCAAAAGAGGAGAGTGCTCATAGTGAGCTGCATATCTTTGGAATTAGCAGTGCGACTCCTTAGTATTAAGTCATAACAGCAACTTGATATAGTGTACTAGAGAAAATAAAATAAAAAGGAAGAAAAGATGGAGAGGCAATGCAGAGTTGAAGTTGCTGTTTTAAAAAAGATTGTTGTTGTTATGTGCCATTGAGTCACTTGTGACTCATAGCGATCCTATGTACAAGAGTCCTAAACGTTGCTCTATCCTCTGCCAACCTCACCGTCTCAGACACACTCCCTCCCACCACCACAATCACAGAATCAATCCATCTCATCGAGGGTCTTCCTCTCCTGTGCTGTCCCTCCACTCTCCCAAACATTATGTCCCTCTCCAAGGACCAATCCCTTCTTGCAACATGCCCAAAGTATGTCAGACGAAGCTTCAGAATCCTTGACTCCAACTAGCATTCTGGCTTCGCCCTCCCCAGGACAAACCTGTTTGTTCTCCTAGCAGTCCATGGTATATTCAACACTCTTCTCCAGCACCACAGCTTAAAGGTATCAATTCTTTTTCTATAATCCCTAGTCACTGCCCAACTCTCCGATGCATAGCATGTAATTGTTAAGAATATAGCCTGGATCAGGTACACCTTAGTCTCTGGTCTGATGCCGTTGTTTTTCAGTACTCTTGAGAGGTCCCTGACAGCTGACTTTCCCAGTGCAATTCATCTCTTGATTTACTGGCTGCTGGTAACAAGAGTGTTGACTGTACAGCCAAGCAAACTAAAATTGTTAACTATCTTAATCTCTTCACCATCCATACTGATGCTGCCAATTGGCCCAGTGGTGAGAATCTTTGTTTTCTTAACGTTGAGCTTCAATCTATATTGAAAGCTGCAGTTCTTGACCTACTGAAGCAAGTACTTCAGGTCCTCCTCAGTTTCATCAAGTAGGGTTGTGTCATTTGTATAATGCACGTTGTTGTTTATTTTTTCACCAATCCTGATGCCACATTCCTCCTAGTACAAACCAGTGTCTCGAATGATCTGTTCTGCATACAGATTGACAAAGTATGGAGACAAAATACATCCCTGATGGATCCCCTTCTTGATTTTGAACCGCGTAGTGTCTCCTTGCTCTGTTCTGACGACTGTCTCTTGGTTCAAGTATAGGTTTCTCATAAGAACAATCAAATGTTCTGGGATTCTCATTCTTCTCAAAGTCAGCCATAGCTTGTTGTGATCCACACAGTCAAGCCTTTGCATAGTAAATGAAGCACAGATAGACATTCCTCTGGTATTCTCTGCTTTCTGCCAAGATCCATCTAACATTAGCTATAATATCCCTAGTACCACGACCTCTTCTAAATCCAGCCTGCACATCTGGCAGTTCTCTGTTGACATATTGCTCCAATCGTTTTTAGATAATTTTCAGCAGAATTTTGCTTGCATGTGATATTAATGATATTGTTTGATAATTTCCACTCTCCGTTGGATTACCTTTCTTTGGGTATGGAACATATATTGATCTTTTCCAGTCAGTTGGCCAGCTGGCTGTCCTCCAGATTTCTTGACACAACTTAGTGAGCACATCCAGGGCAGAGTCTGCTTGTTGAAATATGTCAATTGGTATGCTGTCAATTCTTGTAGCCTTGTTTTTTGCCAATTCCTTAAGAGCAACTTGAACTTCCTCCTTGCTCAGCACAGGCTCTTGCTGTATGTTATTTCATGAAATTCTTCTGTGTCAGCCAATTCCTTCTGATACAGTGATTCTGTGTACTCCTTCCATCTTCTTTTAATGCTTTCTGGAACAAGGTATTTAGGAAAAATATTGATGAGACAGCATTTGAAAAGAGATTGCTGATGGCAGTGAGAGAAGGAGCCAAATGAAAGCCCAGCAAGAGCAAAAACCTGGTAGCAGAGGTTTGTTGGTCTTTTATAGAAACAGTAAAAAAGTTAATGTGGCTGTCCATTTAGCTTTTATTTTGAGATAAAAAGCTACTAATGAAGAATATATACATATATAATCTTATTTGTGTTTTTTAAAAAGGATTCTCCTAGTAAATAGCTTGGGAATAATAGTGAAAACAGTGAAAGTAGAAGGGCTGTAGGTGATTGCCACTTTAAATTAGAAGGATACTGATAAAACTGGCGAGCAATATTTGTCCCTTTTCAGCTTCATTAATTTAAAACTCACTGCTGTAGAGTTAGTTCTGTCCAGGAGGTAATAAGAGAGCTCCTAGATTTTCACCTCTGGAAGGAAATATCCAAATGTCTTCATGCTCTCATTATGACCTGTCAAAGAATTAAACTTCCAGTACAAATGATTGACAGAAGACATTTGACTGAACTGAAAGTAATAGAAGACATATAATATATAGAAGAAATTCTGGACAACATTGTATTGATGGTATTGTAGAAGACATTCTTTTTCTCATCTTATTGTCAACCAGTCAGTTCCAACTCAGCTGACACTACAGTGAGTTTCCAAGGCTGTAAACATGGAACATGAAGACTGGTAAACACTAGAGTAGAATCAGATCATGAAGCTATGAAGGTCTTCCATCATGACCTCCACCACCGTTGGCCATGTCATCTTTCACAGTGACTTTAATCTCCCTCCAGAAACTGTATCTTTCTTCATCTTCTGACTTTGCTCCTGGCTTCTCTGTTTTCATTGCAAAGCACAATCAATGAATCAGTAATCTTTTCCAAACTGTCAGTTTCCAAGAAAATGCACATATTTCTACCGATTTTTTTTAAAAAATGTGAGTAAAAAAGAAACTTTCCATATTGTATGATTTTATGTTTTAGAAATTTCAAACACTGTGAAGTCATTGCTTGACATTAGAATAACAACATCCATTCTATAAACACCAAAAATTACTATAACGAAATTAAGATCTAGATCTTCCTGTAATTCCTTTAAACCTAGTTTATCTGCTACATTTATTTTAAAACTTCAGATTCTTCTAACTTTTTTTAAGCAACCTTGGTGGTGCAGAGCATGAGGAAATGTAAGGAATCAGACTGTTAACAAAGAAGTTTGTGGGAGTGAATTCCCTGGGAAAAGGCTGGGCAATCTCCTTTGGAAAGATTTCTAGCCCTCTCAGTCCTTGGAGAAAGACATCATGCATGGAAGGGTGAAGGAACAGTGCAAGAGAAGACCCTGGATGAGATGGACTGATACAGTGACTGGAGTAATGGGGGTAGGTGTGTCAGAGTCGGTGAGACTGATTTAAGACAGGGCTGGGTTCAGAGCTGTTGTATGTAGGGTAGCTATGAGTCACAGGTGACTCGACAGCACATAACAACACCACTCATGAAAGGTTGCCTTGAATGGGGCCAGTCTTGTCAGCAGTGGGTTTGGTTTTGAACCTTTTTAAAATTTCTTTGTGTCTCTACTGCAGTTCTTTTTCTTTTCTCTTTCTATGCTTCTTCCTTCCTATCTCTCCCTGAAATCTTTAATTTTTTATTTTATTTCTGCTTTCTTTTCATCTGGGAACTCTGGAAACATAGTGCATAGGGAACTGCCTTGCTAGCCCAAAGGCCAAACATAGCTTTTTCTGTGCTTAAATTCACCAACTGATTTACACAGGAAAATGGATAATCTTCTGTGTGATTTATGTCTCAAACTCAATAGAATGTTAGCTGTAAGTTGGTTCCAACTGAAGGCAATGAGTTTGAGTTTCTTGTCATCATCTTCACCCTAGTTGTCCTTGAAATCCTTGTGAGACGTCACCTTCCCAGATGTACTTGCAGGGTACTTTCAGTGTTCTGTCTTGAATCACAGAGTGCTCCACTGACAACTTCAGCAAGTCTAAGAGCTAATGTCCTGTATTCTTTCCCTGCCTAAGACTTCTCATATAAACGTGAATGGATGTGAGGGTGATTGAGGAGTCTAAAACAGAGGTGAGTGTTTGTATTTGTTTTCCTGGGAAGGCAGGGAGCTGACTGGGATCTACACTGACTTTGCACCAGGTAGAGAGCCCTCAGGTGGCTGTACAGAACGAACAGATGAGGTACAACTCAAAAGGTAATTTTACAACAGTGGAAAACAAATGTTGCATGCCTGTGGTCTAAGTGAACCTTAGATATCTGCCTAAATAAAATATAGCTAAAATGAAAAGACAACACTCTCTTTGATTTCTCCTAGCTTAGAGTAACATGACAAGTGAAGAAAAATGAGGTAACATTCATAGTAAAAAA
Source organism: Elephantulus edwardii (assembly GCF_000299155.1). Lineage (NCBI taxonomy): Eukaryota > Metazoa > Chordata > Mammalia > Macroscelidea > Macroscelididae > Elephantulus > Elephantulus edwardii. The sequence continues at coordinate 2,809,032 of NW_006399807.1, forward strand.
GATTATTTCTAGATCCATCTAGGAATATTGTTGCTGATGTTAGATGGATCTTGGCTGA
>NW_006399807.1:2811504-2822060 GCF_000299155.1 Elephantulus edwardii
AGGTCATTACAGAGACAGAGGAGGAAGAAAAGATTGAGATGGATGACAGAAGAGGCTCTGAATATTGCCCTTGAGCACTAAGAAGCCAAGTCAAAGGGGAAAAAAATTCATGAAATTAAGTAGCTGAACAGAATATTTCAAAGGGCAGCTTGTAAAGACAAAGAAAAGTATAATAACAAAATGTACAAAGAGTTGGGGTCAGAAAATCAAAAGTGAAGAATTTGCTCAGCATTTCTTAAGATGAAGGAATTGAAGAACAAATTTAAGCCTCAAGTTGCAATACTTAAAGATACTATGGCAGACTATTGAAAGATCCAGAAACCATCAAAAGAAGATGGAAGGAGTACACAGAGTCACTGTACCAATATTAATTTGCTGACACAGAAGAATTTCATGAAACAAAATATGATCAAGAAGTAATGATAATAAAGAAGAAAATTTAATTAGTTCTGAAGAAATTGGCAAAAAAAGAATTGATGGACTACCAATTGACATATTGCAACACATGGATACAGCCCTGGATGTGCTCACCAGGTTGTGTGCCATGAAATCTGGAGGACAGCTATCTGGACAACTGACTGGAAGAGATACATACTTATTTCCATTCCCACAAAAGGCAATCCAACAGAGTGTGAAAAGTATTCAACAATATCACTAATATCACATGCAAGCAAAATCTTGCTGAAGATTATCTAAAACAGCTAGAACAAGACAGTGACAGAGAACTTCCAGAAATACAAACTGGGTTTAAAAGAGCCTGTAGCGCTAAGGAGATTATTGTTAGTGCCAGGTGGATCTTGGCTGAAAGCAGAGCGTACCAGAGGGATATCAACTTGTGTTTTATTGACTATATACCAAGGCATTTGACTGTGTGCATCACAACAAATTGTGGCTAACCTTGAGAAGTATGGTAATCCCAGAACACCTGCATGTGTTCATGCAAAACTTGCACCTAGACCTGAAAGCCGTTGTACAAACAGAGCAAGAAAATACTGATGGTTCAAAATAAAGAAAGAAGCGCCTCGAGATGTATCCTCTCTCTATACTTATTCAATCTATACTGTGGACAGATCATTCTAAAGGCTAGACTTTATGAAGAAGAATGTGATTAGAATCACATTAGGATCTGGATTAGAGTAAAACTCATCCATAACCCTCAATATGCAGATGACACAACCAGGCTTACTCACACTGAGGAGGACTTGAATCATTTGCTCAAGAAATTCAGGGACTGCCATCTTCTATACAGGTTGCATCTAATCATCAAAAAAATTATGATTCTTACTACCAGGCCAACTGGAAGCATGGCAGATGGAGAAAAAATTGAAATTGTTAAAAATTTCTTCTTGCTTAGATTTACAATCAACAATCTGAGAGGCTATGTTGCTTTAGAAAAGTCTGCTGTGTGGGACCCCTCCAGAGTAGTAAAGATCAATGATGTCAGTCTAGAGACTAAGGTGCACCTGATTCTGGCCATAGTTTTCTTAATGAGCATATAAAGCAGTGATTTAATTCTTTTACAGGAGTGATTTTCTCTCATCTTCTGTACCATTTCCTAAAGTTGCCATCATTTTACTTTTCCAGTGCTTTTCACTGAAATGATAGGGAAAGTATTGCATTCTGCACACCTTTCCAAACTAGAAAGGATGTCTTTTATTGTATTTCATCTTTTTGAAATTGTATTATCTTACTATCATTTATTCTTATACTCTTTCAAGAGTAAATACTTTGTTTTATTTAAGAACCCTGTTCTTTCACTGTGATAGTCATTTTTTTGTCTTTTTTAAATGTCATTTGTCTAATTTTCTGTTCATTCATCCACCACACATTAGCTTCTTGCTATCACAAACAAACAGTAAAAAGCTATTCTCCTTGGAAGCCTTTGCCATCATAGCCAGTGTTACTGTTGCCTTACAGACTGATGTTCTTTTGTAGCTAATGCTCAAAATAGTTGATTCCGTGCCCCCCTCCCAATTGTTATAAACTTGAAATGTTTTCTAATGAGACAGTTGATATGTGAGGAATAGTTGCAATTGTTAAGGCCTATTTTAGTAGGTTTTATGATTATTTCTGTGTGTTGTTACTTTGTTAATGTTTCTCAGGCTCTTGCAAACTGTGAGATTAATCTTTCTATAAAGAGTGAAGCTGGCATGGGATAGCCATATGTGACCTTTACAAACAATACAAGGTGTTAAGAGTCTCCAACCAGAATACCCACAGCACAAAACTAAGCATGCCCCCATACTCCTGCATCTTCCTCTTTCAATTCTAACATCAACTGTCCTTCCAAGAGTTGCAGTGGCCAAACAGAAGTCATAGACCATACTTACAAGTCATATTAGGGAAGTAATAAATTACATTTCAGATTGTAATAAATCAGAACACAATTCTTCAGTTGAGCCAGCATCTCTGGCATGCTTTTAGGCCTCTTGACCTTTAGCTGCATGACTCAGTTCTTTAAGTCCTGTCAATTATGGAATCTCCTTCAGGTCCAGTTCTGGTTCCAGGTAATCCATGGTGCAATAGTTCCACTTTGGCTTATGTCTATCTCTGGGTATCTACCAGCTCTGCTACTGTTGGTGGTGGTGATGGTCTTGGTCTTGCATAGAACTTTCTGGCGCAGAATCTATACAGCGTCTTCTTTCTGGGTGTTGACTAGATCCCCGTTTTCTGCTTCTAAATTTGCTCAATATAAGCCGCCTATGGGATAACAAAACTGGCCAATACCTTTGTTCTCTACACACCTTGTTTGCAAGTTTCTACCCAAAAGATATGGAGCTCTGGTGGGCTAGTGGCAAGAAGCTGCACTGTAACCCCCAAAGCAAGTTCTAATTCACCAACTGCTGTGCAGGAGAAGAATAAGCAATTTTCTTTCCTGTGATTAGCAGCCTCTGAAAACCCATAGATTCTGATGTGATGGCACACACCATCACCACCACAACCCAAAAGGTATTATTTGCTCTATACCTATTATTAGCATAGGCCTATACAAGCCATGTGGGTGACCCTGGTACTGCAGATCATAAGAAGTTACACTTCTAACTGAAAAACTGTGCCTATCTGGGCATTAGAATCCACAAGTGACTGCACAAGAAAAAGATGGGTTTTCTCCTGTTGTGCAATTTACAGCCAGTCAGTCCTCAAACATCTACTGGAGGGTCAATTATGAGTCAATTCCAATTTGATAGCAATGAGTTGAGTTAAAATTTTTATTTTGAAGAGGAGAAATGTGAGGGTCAATGCTATTTTTCTCTGTTAATTTGCATTTGATACTTTGTATTGTGTCAGCATCAAGACTAATGATGAGTGCATTTGTGAAACTAAAGTAGGTTTTGGTCAACCAGTGCTATCAGCATCCGCACCAGTGGACAGGTCAGGCCAGAAACGTTCACATGGCAAAGCAGCTATTGGAAAAACAAGCAGAAAAGATAAGGCTAAACCATACTATATAGTCAATGTCAAGGTGAGAATTAGGTTTGTCAAGCACACTTGTAAGGAACATAAATTGAAAGGGTGAAAGAAAAAAGGTGGTCAGAAGTCAAGTGAGTCAAGGACAGGTGGGAGATTTAGGTATGGACATAGCATAGAGTTCCCTTGTCAAAACAGAAACCCATCTCAAAGTCTAAAGAGTTGTGGGCCCCAGGCGTGAGAATGAGAGTTTTTGCCAAAAAGCCAGTTAATAGGGAGGACTAAGGGGAGATTAATTTGAAAGCAAATTGACAGACACTAGTATAAGGCTGTGATGAGGACTTTGCATAAAAAAAGAGACTTCATTATGTCTACATTCTTAAAGAGATTATATTCTAAAAGGAGAGATAGAGAACTTAAAGTATGAGGTCAGAATTTGATAAGCATTGGAATGAAAGTGTTATGCATTATTATCAAGGCCCTAATACATTAATGGAAGAAGAGTGGTTTTCAGGGAGAAAGTTAGGCCAGTCTCTTGGAGCAGGAAAGTGTAAGGAAAAAAAAATCCGAGTTGTTTGCAGATCCTACTCATAGCAATCCTATTCTATGTAGCAGAGTAGAACTGCCCTGCCTATTAATCTTTGCAGTTGAAGATCACCAGGCCTTTTCTTCTGCAGAGCTGCTGGTGGAATTGAATCACCACTGATTTGGTTAGCAGCCAATCACTTAGCCATGGCGTCATCAGGACTCCTTGAAAATATAAGAAAGTCTGAACGAAGACATAGAGAAGGGTGTTCTAAGCATAGAGATGGAAATGTCTGGCGTGTCTAATTTGAAGAGGATAAAGAAATTGAGATAATTCAGATCTCTTTAGAAGAGTAGTGGCTATCAGGTTTTGGTGTTTAGATTTTTATCTCATATAAAGTCAGTAAAGTTTTAGGAATAAGATTGATGTGATGTATTATAAGATATATGAGTAATTGTGGAATGATACAATGATTGTCTTACGGACTCATTTCTCTTTCTGAAATTTTTCCTCTTTTTATCTTGACTCTTGGTTGGCTGCAAGCTATTAAATGACTATATTCTCATGACAACTATCATTTTGACAAAACCCATTTTAAAAGAAAAATCAGGACCAATAAAGTGCAGTATTTACTGATTGTTGACTGTTGAAATAGATGTGATTTCACACCAGTACTTTCTCTTCAAGCACTCACACACACACAAGTCCCTCTTGATCCATCATATGAGTATCGTCTAGATTATCAAAGTCTGTCAGTCAGAGTTCCAAGTGCCCAAAGGAGCTCTGGTGGCATGGTATGTAAAGTATTGAGCTGCTAGCCAAATGTCAGCAGTTTGACCTGAGCAGTTATGCCATCAGAGAAAGATAGTCAATCTCTTATAAAGATTTACAGTCTCAAAGCCACTATGAGTTTGAATCAACTCTATAGACATGGGAGGCACATGAGGGAGAGGAAGGGGATGGAATGCTGTCATGTCTGGTCTGAAGGAGTTTACAATCCAGAAATCAAAAACCCCTCAGAGAGAGTGACACAAGTCTATGCCCTATATGGAGGTCCTAAGGCCCTTTTTATACTGTACCTGACTTTGCAAGCCTGCAAAATGTGCTTAAATGGAGTCTTATTTTATAATGGAAAGGACAGTGGAGAGATGATTGATAATACTAGGCTCTCCTCTGTGGAAGATTGGTGGGTTCTTGAAGCTAAAGGGGAATTAAAAATATAAATAAAACCAAGGATTTGCTCACCCCAAGCTGAGAGGAATGCAAATCTGGACAAAAATATTGGGAGGGTCTCCTGCAGTAGCAAAGAAGGCCTCAGCCAAAAGCTGGGCTGAAGGAAGGAGTGAACCAGATTGCCTTGTGTTTAAGCACCAACCAGGAGGCCTAGGTTTCCAGACAGCTGATGAGGGTGTGGAGTAGGGGGTGGGGCAGGGGAAAATGATTATAATCCTGACCTCATCTGAGGTGTTCTGGCCAGTGATTGGTGGCTGTGACCAAAGCCTAACTGATAAGGGGAAGGGGTATCTTTGGGACTTGGGCTCTGAATATGTATGGCCCTGGGTTCTTTGTGTAGCTGATAACTGGCTAGATATTTATTCTTCTAGATTACACATTCTGACTCTGAGGAACAAAGGGCTGGCGAGAGCTGCTCTCTGGTGCTTAATAATTTGAGGGAATTTACATTTCAATGCAACCCCGTGCTACATTTCTAGCCTTTCCCTCCTCCTCGTTTCTACCAACGGAAAGAACAGACCATTCTCCCTGTCTGGGCAGGGCGGAGGGAAGAGGAGAAGAAGAAAAAAAAATCATAGAGACATCATCGGAGGGGTGAGATTTATTGATATTCCACTTAGAATTTATTCCCTTGGAATCCTATTTATTTTATTTATGTTTATAAATCATACATTACCAAGTACAATGAAATCTCCTAAAAGCCCAGAAGGTTACTTGGCATTCACTGTTACTTGAATGAGGAGACAGAGGGAGAAAATCAGTAAGAAGGGAAGGTAAGGGAGGGGTTGAGGCGGAATGGGCTGCTTTGGAGAAAACATTTCCTAAGGACTATCACACATCACTGTTTGGCTGGCTCTGTGTGAGCGAGAGAGATCCAAACAACTTCTCCCTCCCCTCCCCCACTGCCTACTCCCACTCCTCCACCCCTTTACCCCCTCCAAGAGAGGAGATTCATTGTCAGGTAATTAACCCTCAGCATTACAGAACCCACTTCACCAGGCTGAAGTGTGAAAACACATTTACACCTCATGTAAATGGTACGGGAAATTTTTGTTTGAGTGACACCTGAGGAGCCACAAAGTGACAAAGATAAAGTCATCCCTGGTGAGGATTTCAAGATTCTAAGAGCTCAGTCAGTTTCTGAAAGGAACCACCTTGCTTCACTTCTCTGTGATACCATTCAGTGTTCTGAGACCAGTGGACCAAAGGGATAGTGGGGTGTAGACCAGAGGGCATGGAAGTTCCTTTGTCCAACACTCATACTAGTAAATGAAGGAGTTTTCTTCTGTTGTTAATGGTGCTGTTCAACAAACTTGTAAAATGTGTTTAATTTTTTTTGGTCATAAGGCCCTGTTTCTGGTTTAGGATTACTGATATTATGAGTCCACAACTACAGTGTAGTGTGTGTGGTCACAGAGGAGGCGTACTCAGGAGGCCATGGCAGTGTGGAAGGGACAGTCACATAGACTAGGTAACATGAATGAGGTCTAGAGAATGAAGAAGGGTTTGCTAATTGGGGGATAGGAAAAGGAAAAGGCACATTGTATGGCATGGTGGACAGAAGAGAAAATAGATAAGGCAATAAAGAGCTTTGGTGGCTTATGTTAAGAAGTTTGCTCCCAGCCCAAAGGCTTGAAGTTTGAATCCACCAGCTGTTCTTGGGGAAATAATGGACAATCTCCTCCTATGTGATTTACTCTCTCTAAAACTCACTGGACAGTCAACTATTTTTTAATTTCATTTTTCTACTAGTTTATTTACAAAATTCAAATACAAGTTTGAATGAGTTCTTTCCCTCACCCCTCCAGTCATCAAATTGTACAAACCAATGATTAATCCCCCTTCCCCCTGCACATCCACATTCCTCTGCTTCCAGTCTCTCTCACCTTCCTAGATCATTATACTCATTCTACAATAACGGTTTTATACAATATTTACCCTTATGTGACTGAGTTAGTTCATGGTCAACTACTGAGTTAAGTTTTCTTGAAGGTACGTAACAACAACAGTTTGGGTAAGTAAGACAAGTTTGTAGATCCTACCCAAAAGGAAATTGGACTTTCCAATTAATTAGAAGAAATTTTTAAAAGAAGAAAGCCAGTTCATGGATGTGACGGGTAGGAAAATAGAGAAACAAGGAAAAACATAGATTTAAATTAACCACAGGACAAATAGGTGTAAGTTTCCTCACAGCTTAAGGAAAAAGAGACAAGTAAGTGGCTATAATTTTCGTGTTGTTGTTAGGTGCCATCATGCTGTACCTGACTCATAATGACTTTAAATGTGGCAGCATGAAAAGTTGTCCAGTCTTCCACCATTTTCACAATTGTTTCTATGTTTTAGGTCATGGTTGTCATCTCTGTGTCATCTATTTCATTAAGAGTTTTTCATTGACTAGAATGCTTTCCTTGGTAATCATAAACTGGCCCCTCCTGATAACAGGACCAAAGTGCGTAAGAGAAAATCGCACTAGTCTTGCTTCTAAGGAAAAGTCTGGCTGTATTTCTTCCAAGACAAATTTGTTTGTTCTTCTAGCAATTCATTGTACATTCAGCATTCTTCACCAACATCGTAATTCAAAAAGATCAATTCTTTGGATTTTATTTTCTTTGTTCACCTTTCACATGCTAGTGAGGTGATTGAAAATATGGTCTGAATCTAGTGTATCTTAGTCATTGAAGTGGCAGCTTTACTCTTAAAGACTTTAAAGAAGTTTTTTGCAGCAAATTTGCTGAATGAAATACTTTGACTACTACTTCCATGGGCATTAACTGCTGGTCAAGTAAAATGAAATCTTTAACTACTTCAGGACATTTTGTGCTTATCATAAGGTTGAGTAATTTTGTTTTTTAAGTGGTATTAGTACTGAAGCTCAACCTCAAGAAAACAAAGATTCTCGACACTGGGCCAGTAGGCAGCATCATGATAAATGGTGAAGAGATTGAGATTGTTAACCACTTTAGTCTCCTTGGCTCCACAATCAACACTCCTGGTACCAGCAGCCAGGAAATGCAGACAAATTGCATTGGGAAATTCTGCTCTCAGAGACCTCTCCAAAATACTGAAGAGCAATGATATCAGTCTGGAGACTTAGGTACACTTGATCCAGGCCATAGTCATTGTAATTACTGGCTATGCATTAGAAAGTTGGACAATGACTAGGGATGATTGAAGGAGAATTGATGCCTTTGAGCTGTGGTGCTGGAGAAGAGTATTGGAACTGCTAAGAGAATGAGCAGGTTCATCCTAGAGAGGATGAGGCCAGGCTGCTCCTGGGAGACAAGGATTCTGAAACTTTATCTGAACTACTTCGGATATGTTCCAAGAGGGACCAGTCCTCGGAGAGGGACATCATGCTTGTGATGGTGGAGTGACAACACAAGAGAGAAAGACTCTCTATGAAATGGATTGACTCAGTCACTGGGGTAATGGAGGTAGATGTGTCGGAGACATTAAGATTGGCTGGCACAGGATAGAGCAGGGTTTAGGGCTGTTGCATGTAGGGTCTCCACGAGTCACAGATGACTCAACTGCACATAACAACAACAAACAACATTAGTATAGAATATTTTCTTGAGAAGTTTTGTTTTATGTTGATATACGTCATAGTTGAGTGTTTGCCAGCTCGCCTAAAGTTTGGTCATTTAAACCTCAAGCTTCTCCAGGGCAGAAAGATGTGGGAGTTTGCTTTCATAAAGATTTACAGCCCTGGAAAACCTCTGGGCCACTTTCATTTATTCCTATGAGGCTGCTATGATTTGAAATTGACTTGAATGCAAGTAGTTTGATTGCTTTGCTTGACACATTGCAGTATAATCCACACTAAGGTCTATGGTCTTTATTTTTCTTCTTGTAAGTGCTTCAAGTTGCTTTCACTTTTCCCAAGTAAGATTGACTCATCTGCATATTGTGAAGATATTCTTGTCTCATTTTGTCTCTTATCATCCTTAAGGTTTTGGGCTTTACCCCTAAGTCTGTGATCCACCCTAAGTTGCTTTTTGTGCATGGTGTGAGATGTGGATCCTGTTTCAGTTTTCTACAGTTAGATGACCAGTTTTGCCAGCATCACTTGTTGAAAAGTCTGTCATTTCATCATTTGATAGGTTTTGATTTCTTGTCAAGTACCAATTGATTGTAGGTAGATGGGTTAATTTCTAGGTTCTGATTCTATTCCATTGGTTTATGTGTCTGTCATTATACCAGTACCTGCTGATTCGGATACTATGACTATGTAGTAGATTTTGGGAATAGGGAGTGTCTTCCCTTTCATTTTTATTTTTCAGAAAAGCTTTGCTTATTTGGAGTCTTTTTCCTATCCAAAAAAAACCCACTAATTGCCTTTTCTATCTCTTTGTAAAAATGAGTCTGATATCTGTATTGCAACTACATTAGATATGTAGATTGCTTTTGGTAGGATTGTAATTTTTTCCTATGATGAGTCTTCCTATACATGCACAGAGAATAGTTTTCCATTTAGTTAGATCTGTAATTGTTTCTTGTAGTAATGTTTTGTAGTTTTCTTTGTAAAAGTCTTTGGTGTCTCTAGTTAAATTTATTCCCAAGTATTTAATTTCCTCATTAGTTATTATAAATGGCATTGCTTTGTTTCCTTTTCCATATTTTGTTTGTTTCTGTAGAGAAATTCCACTGATTTTTTTTTTTTATGTTGGTCTTTTATCCTACCACGCTCTTAAATAGGTCTACTGGTTATAAGAGGTTTTCTTTGTTTTTGTTGAGTCTTTGAGGTTTTCTATGTATAATTTTGTAACATCTACATATAGTGAGTTTTACCACTTCTTTGCAATTTGAATGCTTATTTCCTTCTCTTATCATATTGCCCTAAAAAGGACTATGAAAATATTCTAGCAAATTTGTTAGTTTTATCTAGAACTGTCTTATTAAAAAGGAAAGATCATCATCTGTGTAACTAGGTAGAACTCAGAGAACTTATCAGAACAGTATTTTATACCCATTTTTAATAAAGCAAACTCTTGAACTTAACTGCTTCTCCTTGGGCTCTGCCTTTAGGTTGTTACATTATGTGCCATTGAGTTGAATATGACTCAGAGGATTTGTATGAATAGTAGATCTGAACCCTGTCCTATTCTGTGCTATCCTAGTAACTTCTGGTAGACTTCGGCCTATTGCTACAGTCACTGTGTCAATTCATCTCGCTGAGGATTTTCCTCTTTTTTGCTAACCCTCTGCCTTTTTAAACATAGTATTCCCTTCCAAGGAAAAGGCCCTCTTAACAACATGGCTCAAGTATGTAAAAAATTATGAGGATGGGGCAGGATAGGACAAGGTTTAGCTCTGTTGTTCATAGCATTGCTCTGAGTCAGACTAAATTCAACAGGACCTGACAACAACCACAACATCCTCAAAGTAT
>NW_006399807.1:2824985-2831964 GCF_000299155.1 Elephantulus edwardii
CTTCCTTCTTTCCTTTCTTCCTCTCTTCCTCCTCCTTTTCTTTTCTCTCTCTCTCTCTCTTTCTTTCTCTTTTTTTTGTTCTTTAATACGTCTATGACAGCCCCAAAGAGTTGTCACAGCTTATGCTTTGTGCCAGGTAGGATGCTTCAGATGGTATCTAAGTTTCCTAATGCTACCATAATGAAATACTCCGCAGTGGGTAGCTTTAAAGAACAAAAATCTATTTTCTCAGCAATCTGGAGGCTAAAATCCAAATCAGGGTCTCAGTTGTATAGATTTCTTCTGTGAGTCTCTCTCTAGTTTCTAGTGATTGCCAGCAGTCTTTGGCATTCCTTTACTGCCTATAGTTGTATCTGCATCTGTCTTTACTTTGTGTCATCCATTCTGTCTCTTTGTTCCTTTCTTTATAAGGCAATACTGCAGAAGGGGTACATTTAGAACACAATCTAATCTGGAATAATATTAATAAAAAACGAAACATTTTGCTGTGAAGTAAATTCAATTTCAAATCTTAGTGGATTTGGAATATGTAGTGACTGTGTTACAAAGTAGAACTGTTTCATTGCTTTTTCTTGACTATAGTGTTTACTGAAGCAAATTGCCAAGCTTTTCTTCTGTGGTCTGATTGATTGGGTTCTAGTTATCAAGTTTTAGGTTAGTAGTACAACCAGAGACCTCCTATGACCTCATTAACATAAAACAAACAAAAAATATATTCTTAACAGGGTCACATTCACAATAACAGGGAGTAGGATTTCAACATCTCTTTTTAGGGGACTCAATTCAATTCACCACACAATTCAGCCTTAATAAAATTAAGAGAAATATCATCTTAAAGTAAATGATATTATTTTACATTACAAATCATTTTGAGGCAGGACAACAAAAGCCTCAAACATTATTATTATTAAGGACTCAAGTTGTTTTCTGCCTATTTGTTCTGCTCTTTTTTGTGTATTGGGTTTTCCCTCAGGATGGATCTCCTCAAGGTTGCAAAATCTCTATCTTAGTTCCAGACATTATGCCTAGACCTTCCTATCTACCCTCAACATTTTTTGGAGTACGGAAAGTTTCTAATGTGTTTTATTAATATTTTACAAAGAGCCAAAAGTTTGGTTTATTAATTTTGTGTTTTTAGTCAATTTTCTTTTTTATATATTTCAGCTCTTGTCTTTGCTCTTTTATACCTTGTCTTGCGCTTAATTGCTTTTTTATTTTTCCCCCATAGCTTCTTAAGCTTGGATTATCGACTTAAACCTTTTCTTTGTTTTGAATACATAATTTAAAACTATTAATTTCACTCTTGTGGAAAAGAATACTAAATATCCCATGGCCTGCTAAAAGAACAAACCGTCTATCTTGTAGTAAATGCTACCAGGGTGCTCCTTACAGGCAAGGATGGTGAAGTGTCATCTATTATCCTTTGTGCATGTTTTCAGGAAAGGCTAATGTTTGGGAAAAGACGTTATGCTGAGGAAGGTAGATGATCAGAGAAAGAGGAGATGACTCTGACCAGATGGACTGATGCAGTGATTGTATCTACGAGTTTGAGTTCGAGCGTAACAGAAATGGTGATGATGGTACAAGATAGGACAGGATTCAACTCTGTTGTTCCTAGGGTCACTGTGAGTCACAGTCAATTCAATAGCAATGATCAGCAACAATTTAACTCTATCAGTTTATCAGTATCCTATATATATTGCTCTTTTGCTTTTATTATCACTAATTTGGAATTATTTTCTTATTTTCCTTGGGATTTATTCTTTGACTAATGAGTGAGTTGGAAGTGTATTGTTTAAATTCCTAATATTATACAGTTTTAAGATATCTAATTTCTCTTTAACTTTATTCCATTTTGGCCAGCAAGCATACTTGGTGTGAGAAATAGGTAGTTTTTCTTTAAAGAATGTTCAGTTTGAGCCTGACAGTTTTGGGCAGCTATTTGCTTGCAAATCAGCTTGATTCTCATACGACTTGCTTTCAGGCTTTTGCAGCATTGGTTCAAGTTGCCCTGCTCCTAAGGCATGAACTTTCTAGATTTATAATTTGGGAAGAAGTCAGTGTTTCTCAGAATTGTGCAAAATTCAGGATCTCCATTTCACTTCAATCCTTTCTTTAATTAGTTTCTACTATGCTTTGTTGAGTCTCAGTGACAAACCATGCTAGTTAATAATTGGCCAATGACTAAAGAAATTAATATTCTGATTTTTGTTAGTTATTCTTCACAGCAGATTGTGAGTGGTGCATATGTTTAGCATTCATCTGCTACCCAAAAGGTTAGAGGTTTGAGCCCACTCAGAGGTAGGCTCAGAGAGCTCTGGTGATATAGTCTGAAGGGAATGGTGCTGCTAACCAAAGGCTATGCCTCTCCAGTGGTTCAAATCCACCAGGAGGTCTATGGGGAAAAGATGAGCAATCTTCTATTGGATTTACAGCCTTGGAAACCCAAAGGAGGGTCAGCTATTATTGGAGAGAGAGCGAGAGGGAGAGGGAGAGGGAGATCTCAAAAGAAAGACCTGTGATCTATTATTTCAGGAAAAAAAATAGCTCCTAAAAGGCTTATGAAGCATACATGGGGTCACTACGGATTCTCATTGATTCAGCAACCACTGTGCTATTTGAGTTTTCTACATTCTAGTGTCATTACCATCCACAAATTCTACTGCCTCAGCAAACTAGAATGCTACCTCTGCTTTGTTTGTGTGACACTTCCATTCTCTGTTCAGGCTCTGCTTCCTTGGTTTGGAAGTGACCTCCCAGTCAAAATTTTAAGTGAATGCAGGGCTCACTTTGTGGTGAGGAATTGTGCTGCCAACCTAAAGGCAGGTGGTTTGATTTCCTAGCTCCTCCATGGAAGAAAGATGAATACTCTCCTCCAATGTGATTTACAACTTTTGAAAACCAGGTGAAGGGTCAACGATGAGGTGGTTCCACAGCACATAACAACTCTAAATATAAACCTTTGCCCTGAAAACTTTGAGAAATCCTTTCTTATTCATCTTTGTATCATTCATATTTATTATAAAATTTGTATATGTTAATCAGTAAATACATTTTTATTTCATTATAATTAAGTGGTTGGGTAACTCAAAAGTCATGACTATTCCATTTCTTTATTTTTGTTCTGTAAGCAGATGCAAGACAGACTTTGTGTGACTTGTTCAAGGAAGGACTTTTGGGTTGGGATTGAAAAATGTAGAATTAATTAATGTTTGACTTCTTAGGTCTTCTTGTTTGATTCAGAGAAGTACATAGGTTGTTTTCATTTCCAATGATAATCCATCCCAAGTTTAAATTTATCTAATATCTATTTAGTTAGCAATGCTTGCTTAATTATTTACTCATAGGGAGTTAACAGCTTTATCTATATTTAGATCAATTCATTTGTGTAACTTTGTGAGGATTAGTGAAGTTTGTCCTCTGATTATGTAACGATTTTCTTAAACTAAAGTGTGAAATAAGATTCTTGTCATATGTAACTGTTTTTTTAATCTTTAAGGATATATCCCTCCTCTCTCTTCCTCCCCCTAGAGGTCTGTAAAACTATCTTTGAGTAATACATTTTATCTACTGACATATGTAGGGAGCTCTGGTGGCCTAGTGGTAAGGACTTGCAGTGCCAACCCAAATATAACAGTTCAAATCTACTAGCTGTTCCATGGGAGAATGATGGGCAGTTTCCTCCTATGTGATTAACTGTCTCTGAAAACCCATTGGAGGGTTCTGATGCAAAGGTACACAACAACTGACACATGCATACACAGTCACACATTATGTGACTCTAATTGTGATGGAGCTTTGGTGGGGTAGTAAATAACACATTAGACTGTAAACCAAAAGGTCAGGAGTTCAAATTCACCAGCCATTCCATAGGAGAAAAACAGGCAATCTCCTACCATAAAATATTGCACCCCCAGAAATCTTATGGAGCATTGCTTTTCATCAGAATTGATTAAAGAACAGTAAATTTGCTTCTTAAGCACTTGCTCAGAGCCAGTTTTCTGACATTGACCAAACATGTGCAGTGTAGCAATCAAGAATAAGATGGAAGGACAAGTTGCTAATTAATATGATGTTATAAAAAGACTCCTGAATTGGTCTTCAGAGGACAAGTCTTTATTACTATTAAGACCTTGGGCAAGAGATAGAGAGCTATCTATATCTATTAGTGTGATGTACTTTGGGTATCTATCTTGCTAGGAGAGGCTATTCTTTGGAGAGGGGCATGATGCTTGGTAAGGTGGAGGGCCAGGTAGAGAGAGAAAAGCCTTCTACAAGATGGGTTGACACAGTGACTGCAGCAATGGGCTTAAGTGTGCAGAGATGATGAGGATGGCACAAGATAAGACAGGGTTCAGGTCTGTTTTTAATAGTTGTTGTTGTTAGGAGCTCTTGAGTCAACTATGACTAATAGCTGCCCTATGAACAACAGATCTGAATCCTGTCCTATCCTATTCCATCTTTACATTTCCTTTCATAATAGAATACATTGTAGCAGTCCACCATGTCAATGCACTTTGTTGAGAGTCTCATCTCCTTTGATGACCCTCTGCCTTTCTGAGCATCACAAGGAACGGCCCCTCATAGCAATATACCCAAAGTATGTGAGGTGAAGCTTGATCATTTTTGCCTCCAACGAGCACTTTGGCTTCACTTTCTCCAAGACAAATTTATTTGTCCTTTTGGCCATCCATGGGATGTTCAATGTTCCAACACCACAGCTCAAAGGCATCAATTCTTGTGTTATCCTTATTCATTGTTCAGCATAATAAATGATTGAAAAGACCATGGAAAAAGACAGATGTATCTTAGCCCTCATATTAACATCATTACTGCTTAATAATTAGGAGAAGTACCTAACTGCAGACTTCCCCAGTGCAATGTTTCCTGATTTCCCTACTGCTGGTACCAAGAGTGTTGACTGTGTATCCAAGTAAGATGAAGTTGTGACAGTGTCATTTTCCCTCCATATGTTATGATATTGTCTATAGGTGTATAGGTAGACATTTTTGTTTTTTGATCTTGAGATGCATTCCATATTGAAGACTGTATTCTTTGATCTTCTGCAACAAGTGCTTCAAATCCTCCTCACTTTCAACAAACAAGGTTGTTTCATCTGTATTCCACAGGTTCTTGATGAGTCTTCCTCTGATCTTGATGCCACATTCTTCTTCATAGAGTCCAGCTTCTCTAATAATTTGCTCAGCATACAGATTGAATAGGTATAGAGAGAGAATACAACCCCGACACACTCCCTTCTTAATTTTAAACCTTATAGTATTCCTTTGTTTTGTTCACACAATAGCCTCCTGGTCTAGATATAGGTTTTGCATGAGCTCAAAGAAGTGCTCTGGGATTCCCATTCTTCTCAATGTTAGCCATAACTTATTATTATCCACACCCTCAAATTTCTTTGCATAGTCAACAAAGTACAAATAGACATTCTTCTGGTATTTTGTACTTTCAGCTAAGACTTATTTTACACCAGTAGTGATGTCCCTGGTGCCACAGCTTCTTCTAAATTTTACTCGAACTTCTGGCAGTTATGTACTTTTCTAGTCATTTTTGTTCTCTAGTAGTATTTTGCCAAGTGATATCAATAATATTGTTTGATAGTTTCTACATTCAGTTGGATCACCTTTCTTGGAAATGAAAATCCACATGGACCACTTCTAATGCATTGGCCAGACAGCTGTCCTTCAAATTTCCTGTCATAGAATGATGAGCATATCCAAGTTTGCATCTGTAATTGAAAGAAGTCACACTGATTCACATTGAAAAAAATCCCATTGATTTGCGGGGCCTTATTTTTTGCCAATGCCTTTGGTGCAGCTTCAACTTTCTCCTTCATTACATTGGCATCTGCATATATGGTACTTCATGACATGTGTCATTGTCAGTCAATTCTTTGAGTACAATTACTCTGTGTATTCCTTCCATCTTCCTTTGATGTTTCCTGGGTCATGCAATATATTGCTAATAGCATCTTTCAATATTGTGACTCACGGCTTAAATTTGTTTGTTATCTTTCAGCTTGAGAAATGCAGAGTGAGTTCTTCCTTTTTTATTCTTCAGTTGCAAATCTCTGTATATTCCATTGGAATGTGTGTCGCTTGAATGTTGGAAAACTAGAAATGGTGAAGAATGAAATGGAATGCATGAACATCAACATTCTAGGCATTAGTTTAGATAAGTTGGGCTAACTTTGACCACTTTGAATTAGAAAATCATGTGGTATACTATTCTGGGAATGAAAAACCATAAGAAGAATGGTATTGCATTCGTAGTAAAAAAGTGAATTTCAAGTTCTATCCTGAAGTACAGTGTTGTGAGTGATAGAATATTATCCATACGTATAGAAGGAACACTTATTAATGCAACTATTATTCAAATATATGCTCCTACACCTAGAGCCAAAGAGGAAGAAATTGAAAATTTTTACCAAGTTTTGCAGTTTGAAATTGACCTAACATGCAATCAAGATGCATTAATGATAACTGGTGACTGGAATGAAAAATTTGGAAACAATGAAAAAGAATAATAGAAAATAAGGTCTTAGTGACAGATATGAGGCTCGAAATAGAATGATTGAATATTGTATTTTCAATTATTTTTTTCATTGCAAATACACTTTTTAAAAAAACCACAAATGATGACTTTACACACAGACCTCACCTGATGGGCTGCATAGGAATCAGACTGACTACATCTGTGGAAAGAATCGTTGGAGAAGTTCAGTACCAGCTGTCAAAGCAAGGCCAGGGGAAGACTGTAGATCAGCCCATCAATTACTCATGTGAAAGTTCAAGTTGAGGCTGAAGACAATGAAAATAAGTCCACAAGAACCAAAAATATGATCTCGAACCTATCCCACCTTCATTTCAAAATAATCTTTAGAATAGGTTTGAAGCATTGAACACCAATGATCAAAGACTACATGAGCTATGAGATGATATTAAGGATGTTATCCATGAATGGA
>NW_006399807.1:2832624-2835917 GCF_000299155.1 Elephantulus edwardii
TTTTAAATATAAAGAAAAGCTTCTTCTGTTTCTAGATTAAGCCAATTTCTTAAGTACTTAAAATGTGAAGTATGCACAGATAGTATACACAAATGTACTCTTCAAACATTCTTCTAGGTGGTAAAGCACTGGTCTGTCCATTTGTTGTACAGAGGTAACTCATTGTTGCTGTGATGTGCCAAATGTGATAATAGTTACCCATGGTGGATAGTGTTTGGTGGAGCTCCTGTATTAAAACAAGCTTGAAAGCAGGAGTGGCATCCACTTCCAAAATGGTTTGCCACCAGAAACTCTATGAACAGTGCTCAGATCTTTTGTTCATAAGTTCACTATGAGTGGTCTACGACTCGATGGCACCTAACAACAGCAACCAACACCACCACTGGGATTGCAGTGCAGCTTCTTGCACGAGGCCACCAGAGCGCCCTGCCATTATATTTTTATGTACTGTTGAGTTGGATTCAACTCACAGCTGACCCTCGAGTGGATTTTCAGAAGTATAAAATTTCATAGGAAAGTGCTCATCCTTTGTGGAATGGCTGCTACATTCAAACTGATGCATTTGTATTGACAGTGCAAGTCTTTACCACCAAGCCACCAATTGTTAATGGCGAGGTTAGCAGTTCTAATCAATAGTCACTCTGTAGGAGAAAGATGTGGCAATCTGCACGTCAGTAAAGATGCACCATCCTGGAAACCCTGCGGGGCAGTTCTGTTCTTTCCTTACAGGGTTGCCATTAGTGGGACATGGTGGAAATAGCCTTGGTTTTGGTTTAGTGCTAGGTAATGGAGTAAAGACAATGACGAATAAGTTACGCTCCACAGTGTCTGTGTGAAAAGATCCTAACGTCTCATTACTAGGTACGAATAAAGACTTGTCCTTTGAAGACCATTTTAGGAGTCTCTCATATAATATCATATTAATGAGTAACTTGTTCTCCTGTCTATCCTTGTTTCCTACATTAAGCATCATGTATGTTTGAGAAATGTCAGAAAACTGACTCTGAGCAATTGACTGAGAAGCAAAGGTGGGCTGGGGTTCCCAGAGTTCCCTGGGAATTTTTGCCTTTCCTGCAGGTAGGTACTAAGATTATTTGTGAGCTAATTAGTGGGTGAGTCTTTATCACCACTGTATGCAGAGCACCAAAAGCACATAGCACTTCGGGTAGCTGAGTTCTGGGTATGTGACAAGAAGAGCAGAGTTCTTACTTTCCAAAAATGCTTTCTTTCTCTTTCACAGGCACTATGCTCATTTTGTAAACATAAAGGAACAAGCCTAATGCATGACAATAGCAAAGGCAAGAGAATAGAAATTGAGCGTTGCTGGGGGAATCTCAAACCCTAACTCCAGAGCTAGGAAGATGGGAGTCCATCACCCCCACCAACTCACTGGGCAATTTCTGCCTCATTTCGTTAGACAGAGGAGATTGTTACCAGCAAGCCAGAAAGGAAGCGCCATCTGGGACCATGTGTGCTTCCAGACAGATGGCTGACTCTTCCAGTCCTGTTTTATTTCTGGCTGCGGATCACACACCCCACAGCTATACTGTAAAAATGGGATGTGACGGGACATGGGATGTTGTCAGAAAATGGGGTGTTTTTTTTTTCTTTCTGGAAACTTGTGGTAAAAATAAAACTTAATAACAATCTTATTGTTTTTATTGTTATTGTTTGAATTAAATAAACCCTTGATCGGCAAAGTAAAGGTTTAATGCCCCCCCCCCCCCGAATTGAAGATGGTGTACAGAGACTTGGCAGATATCCAAGCTAACCTGGAGTCTGTTGCTCTGTGGAAACTCATTGTTTGAGTATGGATGTGTGTGTTGTTAACTTTGGGATGGCTAAGAACCTGACATTCTTTTAGGAGTACAAAGTAGTTTGGCCAGAGTGGAATGATACTCTCATCAACTTTTTCCCCCATGCCCTGACTGTCCCTATTCTATCACTCATCCCCACCAGACCAGACAAGGAATAGATACTGCTATTAACAGAGTAATCATTGTCTACTTTTGGCTTATTTTAGGCTATTAGTAGTACAGTCTGGTATCTGTAGTGTTGGCTGGGAGATTTATAAAAAATGAGAAGTTCCCATGGCCAAGACTTCTGAGGAGTAGGGCAATTACTAAATCTAGTTCAATTATGTAAGGTATCTCAATAGCTATTAATAAAGTCCACCACCTTTCTCTCAGTTTATTTTACGGTAGTGGCTTGCCTGTTGTTATGATGTTGGAAGTTATGTTGTCAGTATTTAAAATACTAGCAGAGTCACCCATAATGAAGAATTTCTAAGAGAGCTTCCAGGTTGAGAAAGACTAAGAAGACCTGATGATCTTGCCAATGAAAACTTGATTTACAGCAGAATAGTGCTGGAAGATGAACTCACTTAGTTAGGAGATGCTCAAAATACACAATGACCTCTGCAACTGATACACACACCAAAAGATACAATGAAATAGAATTGAGAACCCGTAAATAAACTCATCCACTTATAGACAGCTGACCTTTAACAAATGTATGAAATCCATAAGATGAAGGCAAGACAGCCTCTTTAATAAATGAACTTGACGAAATGAAACATCTATTTGCAGAAAATTGAAAAAAGATCCATACTTCACACCATATTAAAACATTAATTAACTCAAGATGGATCAGGACCTAGGTATAAAACCTACAACTATAAAGCTCAACAAATAATAAAAAAGGCAAACTTAGGAAATTTTAACTATGGCAGAGGAGTAGGAGCCATAATTGGCGGAACTGAGAACTTTGTAACACTGGCTCAAGGCTGAGGTGACTGACAGTCCATTTCAAAAGCTGTTCTGAGTGATATTACTCTGCCACTAACCAGAATTAATAGCTTTTTAACTTTTCTAACTGTATTATAAAACTGAAAATACATAATCAATAGAAGACAAACTAGATGAAAATGGTATTTTCATGTGCATCAGAAAATGTCTCAAAAAGACTAAAAAGAGAGCCTAAAAACTGAGAAAAGTATTTGGCAATGATTTATTTGGTAAGGAACTCATCTCTAACATTTATAAACAACTTAAAAATACATCAACAAATAAAAATACAAACAGCCTACTTACAAAATGGGCAGGAGACATGAAAAGACACTTCACTGAACAAGACATTCAGAAGATCATCAAACACAAAGAAATACTCAAGATCATTAGCTATTGTTGTAGTTGTTGTTGTTATGTGCCATTGAGTCACTTGCGACTCATAGTGATCCTATGTACAAGACCCCTAAATGCCATTCTATCCTATGCTAACCTAGCTATCTCAAA
>NW_006399807.1:2854419-2855576 GCF_000299155.1 Elephantulus edwardii
AAGACCCTCTATGAGGTGGATTGATTCTGTGACTGGGGTAATCGGGATGAGTGTGTCAGAGGCAGTGCATTTGGTACAGGATAGAGCAGAGTTTAGGGCTGTTGTATATAGGGTCGCTAAGAGTCACAAGTGACTTGAAGGCACATAACAACAACATATTTAGAGCAATATCTGACAGACAAGCATTCTACCCAAAAGAATAGATGAAAGATCTTCTCTCATTACACAGCCACCAGATTCAGTGTTGGCCCCCACTTTGTTATGGGTGCTGTGGTGCTTTCCCTCAACCAGGGGTTAGCTAGGCCCCACCAGAATCCTGTTCCATTCGTTTGCCTTAACCCCACTTCCTCCCCGCCTTCCCCTGGCCAAACCAATATGATTTTCCCGGTCACTTCTTTCTACTCATATCACTGTACTCCCTAGTGATATTGTCATGTAGTTTGGGAACAGAAGAAAGAGCTAAATTTTCACAATCATTCATTCCATAAGTGTTCTACAGGGATCAAACAAATCCATTGCTGTCAATTCCAACATCTATATTGGATTTCCAAGGCTGTATGTCTTAACTGGAGGAGACTCCCCATCCTACTCCCATACGGCAACTGATAAATTCAAAGTGCTGAACTTTTAGGCAGTAGTGCAACATAATACCTATTATACCACTCAATCATTGTGGCATTTCATCTCTACTGCACAGAGAAAATTTAAAAATGAAGGATATGGAAATAAGATAATATGTTAGAAAATAAAGGACATTGGAAACTAAAAGCAGTAGGGTAAGAGGATCAGGAGGCTGCGCTGAAAAACTGATTACAATATTAAATAGGGGGCAAGTGACAGTACTTAATATTGTAACCGTAACATTGCAACTATATGTTACAGTCTTTAATATTGCAACCTGTCTTCCACTGCAGCATTCTGACATATTACAATACTGACAGTAGATAGACAAAGGCTTCAGGTCTTTTGTTCATAGGGTCAAGATGAGTCATGCTAGACTAGATGAGAATCAACAACAAACATGTTACAGTCCTAGAGCTGGGGTATTGAATTTGTTGATGAACGGTTTTAACTGTGCACTATTTTGTTTCAAATTTTGGAATGTTCTCATATTGTTGTGTTGTTGTTGTTGTTAAGTGCCATCGAGTCATAGATGA